>NW_005188459.1:4668-23071 GCF_000239375.1 Pundamilia nyererei
ACACGAGGCTGAAAACAAAAGGCGACAAAGCTTTTGTAACTGTGGCCCCCAGATTGTGGAACTCTCTCCCTTTGAGCCTGAGATCTGTGGACTCCATGGTTGCTTTTAAAAAACAGCTAAAAACTCATCTTTTTAAACTTGCTTTTGGTTGATTTTTATTTTTAGGTTTTAGCTTCTGTGAAGCACTCTGTGGTTTTTATCTTGAAAGGTGCTATATAAATAAAATTTTACTTTACTTTACTTACTTTACCCACTCCATTTCATGACGTACTGGCTACTCACAGGAGCACGTTCAGTGAGAGACTGAGATTAACAAAAAGCACCACTGAACGACACAGAAAATCATTCATGCCTGTGGCCATCTCCCTGTACAACTCCTCCATCTAACGCACTGTAAACACTGCAATAGTTACACCCTATGTATACACGCTCTTTTCTACTCTGTAATATTCTTGTCAGTTTTCTTGATATTTATTTATAATCACCTCTGTTAATCCTTGATATTTATAACTGAGTGATCTGTATGTATTAGTGCTGTTTCTTAAATGTATAAAATCTGTAACATAATATATCGTTTGTAGTTTAATCTGTCACTGTTACTATTTTCACCATTTCTTCTTGGACCAACTGTAACCCACATAACTTCCTTAGGGATTATAAAGTATTCTGAATATGATTCTGATTGTTTCAGGATGACCTGCCATTATCCAATGACACATCTGCTTACCTGTATCTTTTGCTCGTTTCTCCTCCTCTTCTTTTCTCTTTTTTCTAAACTGAATGGATTTGAGCTTTTCTTGTCCATCTTCCATTGGTTTCAATTTTGCACTCCAGTATGAACACCCATCCCCCAACCCGAGGATCACCACAACATAACCTAACAGACCTACACCTTAGTTCACAGAATCGCTTTGTCTAGAGTTTATTTCTGGGAATTTGCACAACCCAGGATTCAAATCATGAATACAAAATGGGCTTGGATTTACAACATTATGAATGAAATGTGCTCTATTTGGAAGCAGCCGGGCCCCTTCCCCTTTCGACAGATTGTGAGACTTTAAATCATCAAACTGTAAATTATAAATTTTAAATTGTTATTGATCCCTTTACCCGTAGTCCTAAATTGTATATTTATCTTCTTATATTTATTGTTTGTTTACTTGCACTGCTGTAACTGGAGCCTCGTCAACTCATCTCTCTATATCCTGTACTATATTTAGCGGAGATGGCAATAAAGTTTACTTTGACTTCAGCACAGCAGCAAGCAGGTGCACCGAGGGCTCTTATGCTCACTTGCAAATTATAAGTCTGTATCATAATGTCTGATGTTTTCGTGTTTGTTGGTTTGTTTTTATTTTGTTTTATTTTGCGAGTTGGTTATTGGATGCCGCTCCAGCCAGCCAGAGAATCCCCAAGCAGCAGGCGCACCTCGGAGGGCGCCCTTATTCCCAGCAAATGGGCGATAGAAAACCGATCGGTGCCTATGACATTTTTCTGACTCGTACATGCAAAGCTGTCATATCACGATGTCGCGGTCAGAAAACATTTACTGCTACAGCGCATATTTCCAATGCTTTGCTGTCTCATTCTATCCCGCTAACACAGATGCGCTGTAAATTAAACACGCAGCATCTATTTCCCTCAGAATATCTTATATAAATCAAACATGTAAACACAATAGCCCAAACAGTATAAAAATATTCTTATATGGATTGGCTCTAACATTTGGTATTGATGGAAGTTGGAATAGTGGTAGAAAATAGTTGAGGTTGCAGCTACTGTGCAGTCTCTCCATTAAAACCATGAGGTTTCATGCAGCACTCAACAATAATTCTGGAGAACTCACTCTGTACCACTTGATGGAGGAAGAGATGTTGTAGCTGTTCAACTTATTCATTTCGTTCTTCAGAGGGCAGCTCAGATTGATTGATTTTAAGAAGTCTATGTGTTCACTGGTAAATCATAAAGGCATCTAAGCTGGAAAGGATAGTAATGGATATTTGGGCATATTGGGGCCTGATGAATATAAAAACAAAGAATTACCAGATTTTTATTTTTTACATTATTTTAGTTTTTATGAAAAATAAGAGCCACATATGAGGATATTTGTTTAAAATTTTGATAGAACAGTGACAGTATAATGTCCTCGTACGTGGATATCAGGCCCTTGTATGCAGTGTTGGGGAGTAACGGAATACATGTACCGCCGTTACGTATTTAAAATACAAAATACGAGTAACTGTATTCCGTTACAGTTACAGTTTAAAAAGGTGGTATTTAGAATACAGTTACTTTGTTGAAATAAATGGATTACACTGCGGTACTTTCCTGTTTCATATTGTAGCGGGTCAGGACTGTTTGGGTTTTGTTTGACAGCTACGTTCTTTTGTTCCAGGCGGCAGCGTTACGGTTGCCATGGTTACAGGGCGACGCTCCCTCTGCGACTGTGTGTTTCCTGGGTGAGAGAGCGCCTTTTCGTTGTTGTTGTTGTTGTTGTTGTTGTTGTGCTAAGCTAACAGGCAGAATGCTACAAGCATAGCTCTAAAGAATGTAGCATCATGGGCAGTGTAGTCCATGTTGCAGGGAGAATGGACTGCCATACACGTTATGGGTCTGTGAGCGCGAGGAGGGAGAAAAAGGGGAGTGGAAAGGTACGAGTTGTCATCGAGCAAAAACGGGAGCTGGAAGCATGTAAATATAATAATAACCACTGCAGCCAAGAAGAGTGCCTGACGAGCCCAGTTGTAAGTAAGCTATTAAGACTCGACTGTACACCGTGTTCGTGTTTTCCTCCGAAACAATAAGTTCCGTTGGAGCAGCCTTTCAACGCCTCTCTCTGTCTGTCGCAAGAAAAGTTGACCCACACAACAAAGTAAAGCTATTTTTCGGCTACGAGCCGACAGGGACCCCGCCGTATTAGTCAGAGGTCCCTTTACTACAGTTCGGAGTCGCGGACCTTCAGTAATAGTAATAAATCACACAGCAATAGTACATTCACGTTGTTGTAAAAAGCATGATAATACATTAAGTAATCCAAAGTATTCAGAATACGTTACTGTCATTGAGTAACGTAACGGAATACGTTACAGAATACATTTTGGGGCATGTATTCTGTATTCTGTAATGGAATACATTTTAAAAGTAACTTTCCCAACACTGCTTGTAGAGCAAAATTTAGTATTTTGGTCTAAATAACCCAAAATGTGATGTCCACATATGTGGATGCCAGGTTCTAGGAGGTTAAAACTATTAATATCTTTGTTGTTTACAAATTGCTTAGTCACAATCCCCAGAGAATCGTGTCTCTATTTCACCATCTATTTTTATGTTAGGCTTCTGAAATAGAATATAGTATAATAGAATCTTTCAGGTTATATTGCAATTGGGTTACATATTTTTGCATGTAGCTCTTGTGTTTTGTATCATGACTTTTTTTCTTAACTAGATACTTGCAAAAGTTCTTATAATGAAAAGCAATCACATAGGTTGTGTGATTTACTGTTTTCTATTATTTTCAATTTTTTTTTAAATTTCTACTAGTGCTTCCTACCTCACTATGGTCACATAATCCCCACTGTCATTCATGGTTACATTTAGAATCCACAGAGTCTCCTCGTGCACCAGGATGTGACCAGTCTGACTGATTTCTTGGCCTGACACCGAGTTGTACCACGTGATGTTGTACGGGACAGTTTTGAAATCAAAGACGTCTGAGGAGACCAGTGTGCTTCTCAGCATAGCCACATCTCCAGGAACAGAGAAAACCTCAAACTGGAGTTTGTAGTCAGTACAGTTCTCTGCAACATACATGTAAGTGTGGAATAGAGAAAAAAGTTATTTAACCTTTTAACCAACACACACCCACTAGGAGACCCCCATAGCTACTACAATAGCCCCCAGTGGTGCTATAACCCAAAAGGGTTGTTACAATCATCAGTACACTTTGATTCAGCAGCAGGTATGGTATATGTTTTAAGTACAGACATTGTATCAGTGTCCTAAGTGTTTTTCAGTGTAACTGTGGAAAGAAACTGTACAGATCTCTGGTAGTTTTGGTGTACAGTGCTCTGTGGTGCATACCAGAGGGTGACTGGGGTGCGATGGGTCTACAATGATGTTGCCTGACATACAGATTGGTGTAAATGTTACAATAGTTTGTTGTGGGAGGTTACTCCAGAGCTGTCAGTTTAATTGAGCTACAGTCCTACCGTTATCTATGGCTGTCTGCACTATAGGCAATTATTTGAGAATGGTTTTTTTTGTGTTTAATACATCTTGATAATTGTGTTTTTTAAAAGCTATATTTCTTGTAAAAGAAGAAATGTATCATTTTTCTTACTTTTACTTAAAAGTAGCTTCATTTGTCTGGGTATCATGTGATGACATCTCTTCCTGTTTTGAGAAAATCATTGTTGCCATGTTGACCATGTGCTTTCATTGTATTGAAGCATCATGGTATGCCATAAGGTAGTTCATCTTACAATGTATACATTGTAAATCAAACATGAATAAGTATTTTGTTTAGAGGTTAATTCATGACATTGAACAAGCTACGGGTAGTGTACACGCTAGTAGCTACAGTTAATTTGAGAGTTTAAAAATGCAGATGTTGATTGTTTTGTACTGTTTATTTGTATTATTCACTTTTCACCAAGATGTCAGTGAAGAATATATTAAGATACAGTAAATAGTCAATCTTACTGTGATTCTGTGTCTTCATTGGACCTGGTTTTACTAGGTGTTTAGTTTGTGTTCCAACACACGGCACAAAAACACAAAGTGAAAAAAGTTGCACTTAATGCCTCATAGTTGGAAAGAAGGCAACAAGCAACAAATTAGCTGCACCCAGTGTTGGAAACACCATTGCAACAACATTGTCAGCAAGTATGCCCCATGCTTATAGCTTCTTGACTAGCATAAGATGCTAGTACTAGCATAAGATGCTAAACTGAAACTGAGTTGGAGATGTTAAGCAGATGCAGCCATGGTGTGCTGGAAAATGTGCTGGAAGAGTAAAATAATACAGTCAGAAGCTGAAAATGTGAGATCGGAATCAGGAAAGGTTACGTCTGAATGGACCAGTGCAAATGTCAGGTCTGAAATTAACCCTCAGAAGTTGTCTTCTCCTCCCCATATACCTGTCTCTCCCTCATTCCATGCTGAATCATTTAACAGCTTTGTGACTTCTCAAGATGATGATACCCACTTAACTGCACCAAAAATACCTGATTCAGCAAAAGTTGAGACAAGGTCTAAAATTAAGGTAACAACCCTTGCCATGGACATTTATGCTTAGCCATGTGCAAGCCAGTACAGTCCACCAACTAGAAATCAACTTACATTGATTCTCTGGTGCAGTATATGTCACAATGCAACCTAGTGAGCTCAGGATTGTACTAATTTGATGATAAACCTAAAAACTACGAGAATGGTACCCCCACAAATGCCTGGTAAAGGACCAATTGTTGAAAAGCTTCCATTTAGGCTTCAGGAGGCTCCGGGATGTCTTCTGGATCAGGGTCAATGGGGATTGCTCCCCTCTCTTTGAGTACTTTTGCGGTTTTCTGTGTTTTGAAGCAAACTGTCATGACCATTGATCAACAACCAGTGATCAAAGACCATTGAGCATTGGATGATGACCATTGATCAATGGCCATGACAACACAGAGAAATGGGAAATGGCTGCAATCAGTTTATTAAGATGATGAAAGATGTAAAACTGAATTTGAGACAGTTTGCTTATTAATCATCAATGATCAATAATGATCCCATTACACAAAAAGCCACATCCTCTCCAAGAAAAACAAACAAACAGTGTAGGCCATTGAGAAACAAATCTCTGGATGAAAGGAAAGCCTTTCTAAAACAAAAGGCCAAAGGTGTCCTCAGGGCACACAGGGTCAGACAGCAGCTCAATGGACCACACAACACACCCTTTGCCCAATGCCTTCATCTGGGTTGGGTAGTAATAGGAGAGGTGTGCTCAAGTAATGTGGACAAGCCAGCAATCAATGTCAAAGCAGAGACTCATATCTTAGAAAGTTCTTGTTATTCATTTTTTTGGCCCTGCACAAGTTTCATGAACATTAAGGATGCACACTAAGGTTTTAACAGGCCAGTCAAACCACCTGAGACAGCACTATGGCAGATGATGTTCAGCCCCACCCACCTGGACAACAAACCTGCTCCATCAGTTGAAGATACCGTCTTTTTAAAGACAGTTTCTTCTGACCGTTGGGTTGCACCTCTGCCATTCAAGGAGCTGCACCAGCGTTTTCCAGACAATAAAGAACAGATATTTAACCAGTTCAGAGCCTTGCAACAAACTTTGAATGTCACGGTTTTCTTATTCTCTTGTAGTGCTTGTGTTGGTGTTGGTGATAATGATTATTATTAGAGTTTCATGTTTATCCGTGTTTAAGGATTTGTTATCTCATGTATTGTTTGAGTTCCATGTGTTATATTCTGTCTGCCTCTCAGTGTCAAGTCTGCATCTTTGTGTGATGGTTTCTTGTTTCCTGTTTTATTGTGAAGGTCTGCGTTTCATGTGAGTGTGTTCAGTTTTACCTCTCGTCTCGTTTATTACTCCCAGCTGTGTCCCCCACCTGTGTGTAATCTCCCTGTGTTTCTCTGAGTGTATTTAAGTCATGTCTTCTGTTGTAGTAGTTGTTGGTCCATCTGTGTATCCACCATGTTTCACTCGTGTGTTCTGCCTGCTGTCAACCGTCGTCTGCCTCTGCTCGCCTTCATTCATGTTCGTGTTCTTGTTCATGCTCAGTAGTTTAGTTGTTCCAGTATAGTTTAGTTCATCTTCATTTGCCATTTTCTCCCTGTGCTTAGTATTCAATAAATCACCTTCACACCTTCACGACTGCCTGCGTTTGGATCCTCCTTTATTATTTCCACACGGCTCACTCTACTCGCCGTGACAGTGAAGAGGAATTCAGAGATGCAGCAACAATATAGGTTATTCATGGAGAAGCTCTTTGCTAATAGACATGCTGAGGTTCCACAGCTACTGAAAGAGGGTGAGGAATGCTGGTTCCTGCCAACATTCACCAAAAACCCAGTCATATTCAAGTAGTTTTTGATTTTTGTAGGCAGTACTTAGGTGTGTTCCCCAATAACATTCTCCTCGCCCATCCTGATTTAAACAACTCCCTGCTTGGTGTCTTCCTCCATTTCCAGAAAGAGAGAGTTGCAGCTCTTGCAGACATCCAACAGATGTTTTGTTATTTCCAGTTGCAAGACGATCACTGCAACTTCTTATGTGTTTTTTGGCGCAAAGATGATAATGTTGCCAATGAAGTTATTGACTACCAAATGAAGGTCCATGTGTTTGGCAATGGGTTGTCTGATAGGTTTGTAGCATTAACCTATTCGCTGGAACGTTCAAGACAATTCTACTACACAGCAAAAGCAAGACACAAGTAGGCAAAGTTCCTTGTGTTACTCGTGCACGAGGGAGACCCAACTGGAGCCAAGTGTTGTTCCGCCCACTTGACCTCCGTCAGACTCTCAGCCAGGTTCCCTGTAGCACTCCTTTTATTGTGGTTACATGAGTATGCATAGGTTCATTAACATATGACGTTACATGTGGACAAAGAATACCGTGTGTGTGTGTGTGTGTGTGTGTGTGTGTGTGTGTGTGTGTGTGTGTGGTCAAGATGTGAACCCATGAAGACTCCCCAAAGCTGGTGCCAGGAGTCTAGCGGTCCATCTAAACAAAGGGCTCTTATAATTTATTTATTTATTGTATTTTTTTTTTGTGTCCCGTTTGGATCTTTAGCCATCAGAATTGTTGTCTTAAGGCCAAGAAAGATGCCAAGCGGATTTATTTTACCAAGTGGATCATCATGGCCTTTCCATATTGGTCCATTTGATTGACCTTTATTATAATTATGAATTTATGAACCAAACAAAACACCTGGGTCACCTGTATGGAGAAAAAAAACAGAAGAGAAAGCAAACAACAAAGAGCAACATAATAAAAAAACAGCACCATCACAATAAACTAGCTAGCAGTAGATATCAGTAGATACTAAATAATAAACGATATTGTGCAGCACGCAAGATAGACAGCGCACAATGTGCTTTGAGGCAGCAGCCAAGAAAGCTGTAGTCCGCGTCTGTGAATACCCGTGTGTACACCTGTGTGCACACCTGTGTGGATCAGCATGCTTGCATTCCAAAGGTTTCTCCATGTAACGATCTGCTAGGGAGTGTGGGGAGCCACAGCCCCGTCCTCCAGGGTATGAAGCAGGTATGGAGGAGATCAAAAGAACACAAGAGACCAAGGAAGACCAATAGAGGGGCAGCCGCGCCACTGTCCCTGTAAGAGCTGAGGAGAGTCCCAGATGAGGGCTCACTCAGCAGCCGCGGAGCAGAAGCCAGGGGGAGTTGCAGTGACGCGCCCGTGAGCTCCGCCGGCAGCCAGCTGTGCCTGAGTGACCGAGCCCCAGGCCGAGAGGCCGGGGGCACCCCACCTCCGAAGTGGCCCGAGCGAGCCCCAGGCTCCAGGCCCCGATAAGCAGCCACCAAGGAGTGAGCCAGTGTGTACCCGGACGCCCACCCCCAGTCACAGAGAACCACCAACGCACCGATACCTGAGGGAGTCCGCCACTGGCAGGGGAAGTGGTGGTGGGTGGAGATAGGCCTCCAAACCTTGGAGGGCCTGAGATGTCCCCAGAGAGGTGGCGTCTGATACCCAACCTGACATATAGACACAGACATACAGGCACACACAGACACAAACATCCATTCCCACCCTCATGCTCTCATATGCACTTACTCCACATTCAACCAATGTGGAGACAGACATGAAGAGACGCTGTACACACGATTACACTCCCCAAGCGTACTCTATGAACCGGGTCTAGGTACCCGGCGGAGGTGGCCAGCGGAGGAGATAGAAGCCACTGACATCAAGACAAGAAAGCTCCTTACCATGCAAGGAGGGTTTCACCTTAAGTCCAGCACCCTAAAGCTGTATGCTAAGCAGAAGGAAGGAGGCTGGGGACTAGTGAGTGTCAGCACCACAGTCCAGGAAGAGGCAATGAGCATCCATGAGTACATCAGGAACATTGCCCCAACCGACCGTGTGCTCAGTGAATACATCAGGCAGCAGAAAACAAAAAAAGAGGAGGAAGAGGTGGAACCATCATGGAAGGACAGACCCCATGCATGGTATGTACCACCGACAGATAGAGGAGGTGGCTAACATCCAGAAATCCTACCAGTGGCTGGACAAATGACTGAAAGACAGCACAGAGGCACTAATCATGGCAGCACAGAAACAAGCTCTTGAGCACAAGATCCATAGAGGCTGGGGTCTATCACACAGGCAAGACCCCAGTTGCAGGCTGTGTAAAGATGCCCCTGAGACAATCCAGCACATAACAGCAGGGTGCAAGATGCTAGCAGGCAAGGGATACATGGAATGCTGGCATAGTGTACAGAAACATCTGTGCCAAATATGGCCTGGAAGTCCCGAGGTCAAAATGGGAGAAGCCCCCAAGGGTGGTGGAGAATGACCGAGCTAAGATCCTGTGGGACTTCCAGATACAGTCGGATAAAATGGTGGTGGCTAAACAACCAGATGTAGTGGTGGTAGACAAATAGAAGGAAATGGCTGTAGTGATAGATGTAGTGTTTCTGAATGACAGCAAATTCAGGAAGAAGGAATACGAGAAGCTCGAGAAATACCAAGGGCTCAGAGAAGAGCTCGAGAGGATGTGGAGGGTGAAGGTAATGGTGGTCCCAGTGGTAATCAGAGCACTAGGTGTGGTGACTCCCAACCTAGGCGAGTGGTTCCAGCAGATCCCAGGAACAACATTGGAGATCTCTGTCATGTGATGATGTGGTTAACTCAGAAGTCTGGGACCATGGGAAGGTGGTTGGCCATCGCAGGCTCCAGTGTTAGGAAAAATCCCATGAACCATGACAGCTTCTGAGCTGGCCGAGCAGTGGGAAAAAAGGAAACTGGAGCGATGATAGGCTCTCCTGCTTATCCTCCGGCAAACCATGGATTTCCAGCACATCATTGTCTTCCTGGGGAACGCTGACCGGTTCCTGCATGGTTCCAGCTCATCATCTGTTAACAAATTAACATATTCCATCTGGTCAGCCCAGCTAATTGCGGGGACATTGACCGGATACTCCTCGTCTTCAGACTTGGATGAAGCTTGGCCCCGAGACTCGAAGAGGAGAGGGTCATGCCAATACGACACCCGTCTGTCCCAGTACTTTCTCTACAAACGTCACCTGTCTTTTCAGGGTCGAGCACCAGAGTTGGCAACAAAACACAGGCTTTGGGCTCCCTCATCGCTCTCCTAGTGTGTAAAATCCCCAGGCAGCAGCACCCCTGTGTAGCATCCCCGGTTGAAAAGATGGTCTCTCAAACTGATGGTTCACAATCCTTTTATTAAACAGCCGTGTATGTGAACACACCGTAAGAGCTACAACATACCTGAGGAGCTATAGCCTCTTACCTTGAGACCTGAGATGCGTTCGCTTGGCACAACAACATCCTTACCAAGCAGTGTAGTGAGCTTCAACCTTATTGGGGTAGCCTTAGCTTGGAGGTTATTAGACACATCTTGGTCAATGAACACGGTGTCACTTTGCGTGTCTAGGAGGGCATAAACAAGACTTTCTGTACCTGGATGTTGCTCTGAAGAAACCCATACTGGTACAATCATGGAGGTGCTCACGCACTGTTCACTGGCTTCTGCATTCAGAGACAGGGTGGTTGCAGCCTGTTCCCTCATCGCTCTCCTAGTGTGTAAAATCCCCAGGCAGCAGCACCCCTGTGTAGCATCCCCGGTTGAAAAGATGGTCTCTCAAACTGATGGTTCACAATCCTTTTATTAAACAGCCGTGTATGTGAACACACCGTAAGAGCTACAACATACCTGAGGAGCTATAGCCTCTTACCTTGAGACCTGAGATGCGTTCGCTTGGCACAACAACATCCTTACCAAGCAGTGTAGTGAGCTTCAACCTTATTGGGGTAGCCTTAGCTTGGAGGTTATTAGACACATCTTGGTCAATGAACACGGTGTCACTTTGCGTGTCTAGGAGGGCATAAACAAGACTTTCTGTACCTGGATGTTGCTCTGAAGAAACCCATACTGGTACAATCATGGAGGTGCTCACGCACTGTTCACTGGCTTCTGCATTCAGAGACAGGGTGGTTGCAGCCTGTTCTGTGCTGATCTGAGTTTGTGGCTGGGTTGAGGCTGATTTATCATTGTTATAGTTGAAGTCGTGCAGACAGGTAGGATGTTTTTTCTTACACACTTCACCTACACATAGTTCCATTGAACCTTAAACTTTTGAATGCAGTTAAACAGTCTCTAATAGCAAAACCAGTTTCTGCACTGGGTGTTCCACTATAGAATGTTTACTTGTAACATTGTCCCTTCTCAGTCTTCCTTTCTCCGAAGCAAATCCTTACTTTTCTTACAAGTCCGTCTTTGTCAGTTACTGTGTCCATTACACGTGCTAATCTCCATTCATTGCGGGGTAGATCATCCATCTTCTCCATGACAACATCTCCAACTTTCAAGTTTCTCCTTGGAGTGTGCTATTTCTGTCTTGTTGCGATGTTGGATAGATACTCCCTTTTCCAACGTGACCAAAACTGTTCTGATAAGTACTGCACCTGCCGCCACCTTTTACGTGCGTAAATATCCTCTTTGATGAATGTGCCTGGAGGGGGCAGGGATATCTTTGATTTCATAGTAAGCAAGTGATTTGGCATCAAGGGCTCTGGGCTGCTTGGGTCACTTAGGTTGTCCACTGTTAGAGGCCTGCTGTTGACAATCGCCATTGCCTCATAAAAGAATGTCCTTAACGATGCGTCATCCATTCTGCCAGATGAAAGTGAAACTGTTGAGCGCAGAATGTTTCGAACTGTCCTGATTTGTCTTTCCAATACACCTCCGGTATGGCTTGAATGAGGAGTGTGCATTTTGAAGTCACACTGCTTCTCTGCAAGAAATGTGGTAATGCGGTTGGAGTCCACTTGTTTTAAAGCTTCTTGTAGCTCATTTTTGGCTCCGACAAAGTTGCTTCCTTGATCGCATCTAATCTCACTGACTGCTCCTCTTATGGCTATAAAACAGCGGAGCGCATTGATAAAGGCGTCTGTAGTCATGTTGTCCAACATTTCTATGTGCACTGCTCTGCAGCAAAGGCATGTAAAAAGAAGTCCATAACGCTTGTGCTCTTTGCGAGCTTGTTTGGTTAGAAAAGGACCAAAACAGTCCATTCCACAGAATGTAAATGGTGGAGATGGATCTAAGCGCTGTGTTGGGAGATCAGACATCTTTTGTTCCTCTGTGCCTCTTCTGAGTTTGCGACACTTCACACATTGGTGTATAAAATTTGCCACGGCCTTGTTGATGCCTGGAATCCAAAATCCATTCACTCTGATCTCATTGATTGTAAAACCTTTCCCTTGGTGCTGCACCTTACTGTGGAAATGATCTATTATTAGTTGAGTGACATGGTGACCTTTTGGAACTATCACTGGGTGTTTCAGTATGGAGGAGAATGAAGCATCTTTAAGACCTACTATAGAACCAAGTCTGCCAGGGCTTACTTTATATTTTTACATGCTGTAGTGCCATTTCTGGGAGCATTTCAAGTTGCTATACATCAATACAACTGATATAGCCCATATTTTAATAATATGTATACATTAAGTCCATAGTAATTACATTAATTGCAAAAAAGTGCAATAAACTTCAAAAAATTGAAAATCGTTTTTGTTTTTTTTTACATATATTTCTACTTGGAGAAATTTAAGAGGCTTATCCCTCAAAACTTTAAATACAAAAAAGTTGCAAAAAATACTTTAGAACAACAGGAAATTTATTTTAAATGTCTTCATAGTTTTATTTTTGAAATACACCAATTTTTATATACTGCAGGAAAAATGAAAAACAATTCTATGATGCAAATTTGTAAAGAAAACAGCATGTGCATCAAACTAAACTATCTCCAGCAGTGCAATTCGAGTTCTAAGCATCCCAGAAACTATTCAGAAAAGCATGACGTCAAACATGACTTATAAAAACACCAGTATAGGCTTTTAAAGCCTACAAGTAAAAAAACTACATTGTCCGCGAAATGACGTCACTTCCGGTTTTGGGCAGGAAATGGCGGACATGCGATCGTTCGCGCTGATGTCTGTTTCAATGTGGGAAGTGTTATGAACAGCTAATCGGATCGGCAAAGCCTGTTTCTGGAATATTATGTTTTTGTTCCTGCAAGCGCTTTTTATGCAATTTTTGCAAAGCTATATGTGGAAGGAAACCATGACCTAGGACAAGCTGATGGCATAAGATGTAAGCACAACTCCTCCGGTTTCATATGCAAAAAAAATTATTGCGCTAGCTTACGTGGTTCCGGTTCTACAGGGATTTGAATATAGTCACGCAAAACGGAGCGTGCCCGCTCCAACGGCCTTTAAAGGATTAAGGAAGAAGTGTGGGAAGTGCCTCCCTTATTTGTTTGGTAGTTTTTGTCTTTTGTTGTTTCATTTGTTTCTTTGGCATTATTGGTAAAACAGCATTGCTGACTCTTTATGTTATGGTTATTTGTAATGAAGCCATATTGTTTGTAATAAAACTATATTATTATAGAACACTTCTGTCTGTTTTCCTTTTCATTCTATTTCTGGACCCATTTGTTACTGGTCCCCACACTCACACCCCTAGACCTCTTCATGGGGACGTAACAGACTGGTTTATATTTTTGCTGTCCAGTTTAATCCTCCAGCACTCTCACACACCACATGAACACATCCAAACTTCACAGTACTCTAACAGAACACACAGCAGTGATTACAGTCACACTTTCATTCATCTTATCGATCAGCAGAGACACTGATCGGTTTCATTTTCATTTGAAGAGGTGAGAAAATGCATCATCTGGTCAGCAGGTCAAGAGGAAGTTTTATTTCTCTGAATAAAGGTTACACAAAACAAATAATGAATGTTTAAAGGAATCAAACAGTAAAATAGCTGTTTGCTGCAACTTCTGTCTGCTCTCTGATCATGAATGTGCAGACTAACAGAGCCGCGTCCATGATCAATAGAAACTTTATGTTAAAAAGCATATTTTTGATCACTTCTGTGTCCATCAAAAAAACAAAACAAAACAAAACAAAAAAACAAAGCAAAAAAACTTAGACTTAACCGGAAAAGGAGTTACTATAAAAGAAGTATATCTGTAATCTTGGCACTATAGTCAGCACAGTATAAACTTGTATGAAATTGATTATTCCCCAAAAATATGCTGTAAGCGAATCATTTTAAACATGTATATAATCATAAAGATCTAAAACTAATTTAGTAAAGATAGTGGACAGAAAGATCCATCTCTTTTCAGCTGTCACTGAGTACCAGTCCATTACAGGGATAACACAAAGACAGACACCTACAACTGATTTAATATCACCAGTTACCCTAACACAGCTCCAACTTCCTGCCAGTCCACGGGAGGAAGCCGGAATACCTAGAGAGAACACGGAAAATGGAAACTCATTCCAGGGAAAATTCAGGATGTCTAATCAAACACAGCTTTAAAAGAGCTGCACAGTCTGTGTGGTGTCATCTGTTTTTTAGATGTCATGCTTGTGTTGTCGATGGTGCAGGCATACTGCTCCTGCAGGGCATCCTCATCAAGTTTAATTTCTTTACCAGATTTGCCCAGACAGGCAGTGAGATGGAGTGTGGCTTTAAACCTGGAGAACAGGAGCACCAGAGACAGAGCCAAGGAGACAATAACAACCGGGACTTCTTCTTCACTCTCTTCAGGGAGAATGAACGGGATGACGATGCGGTTCCTCCCAGGTTTCCCATGCTGAATCTCAAGAAACTCAAATGCATTCCACACGCCATCTTTGGATGGTTGTAGAGGGCTCAGCATGATGTTAGGAATCTCTTGATCGCCAGCTTTCTTCATTGAGTTCCACTCATTTGGAAGTTTGGTGGGTCGATGCCCTGCATTACGAATTTTGCAGTCATCTTTACCACAGAGAAACACTCTGTGCTGAGGCTCCATGAGTCCAGTAGCAACACCATACGCTGCATAGCCACTGAGAGAACAGTTCCAGGGAGAGTACAGTATGACGTCAGCCAGGGTAGCCAGAGGCAGCAGACAGCTGGCTGGGATCATGGAGTTTGTGATCGATCCATGTGCCACAAAAGTGATGTCAACGGTGTTGGAGTGGTTCTTCTTTTCTTCCTCATCAAGCTTTTCTTTCAGGAAGTGAAACATGTCCACAAGTTTGAAGAAGGCCTCAGCCTCTGAGTTTGAAAAGCAAAACTGTGAAGATGAAGTCAACCAGCAGTGGCTGAGAGAAAACTCAATCAATATTTTCTTTTCCTCACTCTTCCTGTGTTTGTTTTCTATGCAGCGTGAAACCTGGGCTAACCGCTTAATCATTTTTCTGAAAGAGAAATTATGGAAATAGGAGAAATTTACACATAAAGAATAAAATCAGATGTTCTATTCCAGTGATGTATCTTTAAAAAGCATCAGTACAGTCTGAATCAAGTGTTATTTCATTTTATTTCAGGAACTACAATTTTTTCACACTCACTTCATTTTCTGAAGTTCTTCTTCCATTTTTTTAGAAGAAGTCTGTATGGCTTGTGCGTTCTCTCTCAGGCGCTTACAGTTTTCTGTCTCACAGTCACCCAGCTTTAAACAATCGTTAATGAGCTCAGGAATTGAGACTACAAGTCCAACCGCTCCTCCTGCAATCTGCCCATGAAAACACACGACTTAAAACCTTTCGAAAATTACATGACTTACGATGAAAATCCTAAATAAAACTGAGGACAGAAACCTTAAGGAAAACTGAGCATGTGGTTAGCATACAAGCTGAACAGTAGTGAAAGATGTCACAGTGTAGCTTGGTTATTAAATACTTTCCTAGAAAAGGTTCTCAAGCTTGACTGCTGTTTGTTGAAACTTCCTTTGATTTTTTTTTTTAAGTGACTCACTTAATAAAAAAAAAAAAGAAAAAAGAAAAAAAAAGAAACTTCCTTTGATTTTAACAAAATTTAACCTCATATTAAAAACCAACAGGCTTTTGAAATAATATAATCTTTAAAACAATCTGGGGTACTTGAGTCTTCCCGTTTTAACTAATCTGACTTAAAAGGTCAAGTGAACTTCATATAATACATTTAAACAGAAAGATCACTGATGAAAGTGTTGAAATCCATAAACAATTAGGAATCTTTATTCTTTACAGAAATTAGTGTCCCAGCAAGTATGGGAACATTTCACACCTTCACATCATTTTGAAAAATGTACAGCTGAGATAAGATGACTTGCGAAAAAACGTACAGGTTAAATATATTAATCTGAATATGAAGCAAGGGTTTACTGTGATCAATACAGATACTTCTAAAAATTCACCTAGGGGTATTTTTATCTTAAGACTTTAAAATCTGCTTACACATTATAGAGTGCATCCAGAAAGTATTCACTGTACTTGACCTTTTCCCACATGTCGGCAGGTTACAGCTTTATTCCAAAATGGGTTAAATTTTTTTTTACCTCCAAAATCTACACACAATACCCCAAAATACAGGCAAAGAGTTCAATCTTTGTTTCATTAGACCAGAGAATTTGTTTCTCATGGTCTGAGATTCCTTCAGGTGCCTTTTGGCTAACTCGAGGAGGGCTGTCATTAGGTTCTTGTAAAGAACCGGTTCTGAATAGAACAATGGAATTGTTGGAATTGTTAGTCTGCCTGCCTATCGATCCCGCTTATCGGTTCTTGCACTCTCACAATGATCAGCTGATTTTAGTTTGTGTGTCAGAGTCAGAGTTTGTGTGTTATGACTATTCAGTCTTCCAAAGCTCTCAGAATTCGTTTGGGTCCCCTTATACCTATCTTTAAGGTTTTGTTTTTTTTAAAGCCCAATTTCATGAATTTTCAAGCACAGTTTACCATTTTCTTTGATACTTACACGTCCAGCTGCTTTTACAGCTGCTTTCGGTCCCACAGTGACCAACTCAGTCACAAGTTTTGAAATCAGCGGGAGTCCCAGTGCTGAACTCTGCAGAACTGAAAAACCAGCATCTTTGCCAAATAACTGGTGTTTGGGCAAACTAGTCATGTTCAACAAACTGATGCTTTCATGTAACATTAGTCCCTCTTGCTTTGCCATTGCTCTTAGGATTTGCTCCATAACATATTCACTTCCAAAATCAGCTTCACAGGAAGGAGCCTGTGTTCTCTTTGGTCCTTCTCCTGTTAAACCTATAGCGAGCTCTTGGATGGTATTTTCAATTATCTTAATCTTGTCTGCAATTGTGTTTGCTTCCTTCATTATGCGACTTGATATGACAGCACTGGCGACCTCTGAACCCACATTGTTAGCCAGAGCTAACCCAGATGCCACTGCTCCTCCTACAGCTAGTACAGGTATTGCCAGTCCACCTGTAATGATTGATAGGATGCCTGCTGCTGTCATTGCAGCTGCAGCACCTACAGATACAGAGCTCCCAACAACCTTACTGATATTAACATTCTTCTTATGTTTCATTAGCTCAGTAGCCAGTGAGTTCAGCTTTTCTACAGATTGTTTCTGTAGATCCACCCAGTTGTCGATTGCATTGAGGAGCTTGTCAGCAGTGCCATCCATGATGGGATTACAGCGAGGTCAGCAGCTCTAAAACAGACAGATCAATGTTGGAGACGATAATCCACAGCAACGAAAATTTCAGATATATAGTCTTTATTGGTAACGGTGCATAAGAACTCTACACTATCAATCATTAGTAAGGTATTAGTTAATATTTAATTAATAATTTATAAAGCATTATTCCTACTTGGTAATATAGTACATAAATGTTGAGCCTGGGGACAGACTTGCGATTTCAAATTCAATGAATTTGAAAAGCCTAAATTTGCACTAATATAGGTTGAAGTGGCTATTAAATACATGTGTATATAGCATGGGCAATACTTGCCCAATTGATGGTCACCTGACTGTTGAAGGTGCCTCGAACATTCACCAAGAGACTCTTGCTGCAACGGGAATACCTGAGGTTCAATTTTGGGTAGCGTTGAGACAGTTGCCATGTTGCAACAAGCTTAACTTCTGTCTCGCTAGCTTGAGAGAATGCATATGGGCGGCGCTCAGTGGATCTTTGCTCAACAATGCAGCCTAGGCGGAGTAGTTGAACACAGATCCACTGAGCTCTCAACACAGATGTCAACATCAGAAGAAAATTTGATAAAATAAATAACAAATTTTGTATTGTTCACACACAAACTGTTCAATACAAATACATGTATCTTTTCACCCCTACTGTCTATCTATCCATCTATCTCTCTCTATATACTGTCCGAGCCGGGGCTCGAACT
>NW_005188459.1:23091-24763 GCF_000239375.1 Pundamilia nyererei
AAACAGCGGAGCGCATTGATAAAGGCGTCTGTAGTCATGTTGTCCAACATTTCTATGTGCACTGCTCTGCAGCAAAGGCATGTAAAAAGAAGTCCATAACGCTTGTGCTCTTTGCGAGCTTGTTTGGTTAGAAAAGGACCAAAACAGTCCATTCCACAGAATGTAAAGGGTGGAGATGGATCCAAGCGCTGCGTTGGGAGATCAGACATCTTTTGTTCCTCTGTGCCTCTTCTGAGTTTGCGACACTTCACACAGTGGTGTATAAAATTTGCTACGGCCTTGTTGATGCCTGGAATCCAAAATCCATTCACTCTGATCTCATTGATTGTAAAACCTTTCCCTTGGTGTTGCACCTTACTGTGGAAATGATCTATTATTAGTTGAGTGACATGGTGACCTTTTGGAACTATCACAGGGTGTTTCAGTTTGGAGGAGAATGAAGCATCTTTAAGTCGTCCTCCCACCTTAAGGAGTCCATCAGTATCAAGAAAAGTGTCCATTTGAAACAGTTTACTTTTGTGTGGAAGTGGTTTCCCGTTCTTTAGTAACCTTATCTCCTCTGCATATTCACTTGCTTGTGTGTCTCTTAGAATAACACATTGTGCATTTTGTCTTTCTTGTACTGTACTGTACTGTGGCCTGTTGTTTTGTCTCCCTTGGCACAGCGAATGAGTCGAGCTATGGCTTGGGTGGCTTTGTACCGTGAGGAAAACTTTGTTAACTTGTCTGATAAACCTTTTTTCTTTGTTTTGAGCGTGTTCAGTGCCTGTACCTTCTTAACCTCTGGGTCTCCAAGTGGTATGTTCATGTCGATGTCTGCAGGTGGAGGTATTTCCTTAAATGGAAGTGGCATTTCATAATGGCCTTCAGTGTTTTTGTAAATGCCTTCCTTTAACATGTTCAGAAAGAGAATATCATCTTGAGACACTGACTTGTTATCCTTGTCGTTATCCTTAAAGTCAGAGTCAAGGACCTTGATTACATCAACTGGAGTCACTAGGGGAAGCTCTTTAACTGCAACTCTGTGACACACAGTAATGTCTACTGTGTGTCACAGCTAGAAGAGTCACCATAAGATGATGTCGGGCCTACAATACTCCAGCCCAATGCTGTGCGAACTGCATAGGGTTCGTTCTCGCCTCCTAAGATTACCTGCTTTGGAGCTAGTGCCTTAGAGCAACTGTAGCCAATTAAAAGGCCGACTTCACATTCTAGCTGTGGAGGAATCTCGTTCCTTATTTCCTTGAGATGATTCCACCGCCTTGCCGTTTCACAGGTAGGAATGTGAGAGCGGTTAACTGGTATACATTCTTTAGTGTAAGCAGGAGGGAGTTCAATCATTTCTGAGGAGCTATAGCCTCTTACCTTGAGACCTGAGATGCGTTCGCTTGGCACAACAACATCCTTACCAAGCAGTGTAGTGAACTTCAACCTTATTGGGGTAGCCTTAGCTTGGAGGTTATTAGACACATCTTGGTCAATGAACACGGTGTCACTTTGCGTGTCTAGGAGGGCATAAACAAGCCTTTCTGTACCTGGATGTTGCTCTGAAGAAACCCATACTGGTACAATCATGGAGGTGCTCACGCACTGTTCACTGGCTTCTGCATTCAGAGACAGGGTGGTTGCAGCCTGTTCTGTGCTGATCTGAGTTTGTGGCTGGTTTGAGGCT
>NW_005188459.1:31409-33947 GCF_000239375.1 Pundamilia nyererei
CTGGGGGTTGCTGGGTTATTTTTACATCTTCTTATAAATACTTGTATGTTCTGCATCAGGTTGTTATTTGTCCATTTCCTGTTTCTGTCTTGAGGATAGCAGACATGTCTTAGTTGCAAGGTGATGCTGACTCAAAGATTCACTTGTAAATGTTGTGTAACGTATAGATGCCTGTCACAGATGAGGTCACACGAAATACCTAATTGACAACTAGTAACCATGAATGAAAATATGAAATAAGTATTCATAAAATTTTTATTAACACAAACTTCTAGCTAATCTCATAATATCTTTATGTATGTGAATCTGAATAATTTGATAGTCATGTACTTAGGCTTCACGAATTTATACCATGAACCATTAACAGCTTGATGTAAATCTTCACTTAGAATTAATTCATCCATCGTTTCTAAAGTATAGAAATACTGTCATTGAACAAGAATAAACATTTATATCCATACTTATAAAATGAAAGCCATACTGAATAGGAGTAATTATAAAATTACAAATTATGAATTTAGTTTTCGCTGAAGAAATCTAAATTTTAAAGTCATAATTATTATTATTTCTTACCCACACTGGAAATTCACGTGAAGTTTGTCCTGATAAGTCTCATCTGAGAGCCAATGTTCAGGTTTAGTTTTTTTTATATAAGAATGAATGAGGAAATGAAATATACTTTTTCTATTGGCTGCTTCAGAATCAGCTGTTACATAAGACACCTACAAGTGAAACAGAAAACAATGTTCTTTACACTGAACATGGGTAATGATTAAACCTTATGGCCCTTGTTACAGCCCTGGTGCTTTAAGAGTCTGCAGGTCCTCCTCCTAATTGGGTGAGTTGTTTTGGGCTTGCTTTAACAGGGCAGCTGTTAATTAGCCCCACTATCAACTGGTCACTTCAAAAGTCTGAGACTGTGAAAGTAATAGTCTAGGGCTGGATATTAGTCATAAATCTTTATCCAAGTTAAAAGAACTTTAACTACACTAAGAGTCCTTCATCTGCAAAATATTTGAAAGAACCATATGTTTATGGCTGGCATATGACTAGGGCGTATGACTATCTGACCCATAGTTTTATTATTTTATTTTATCAGCTATTCCTTTACAATAGAATAAAATGCAATAAACTGGTTCCTTTTTTTGCCACTCCTGTCCGACACTGTGGCAAAGAATTAGGAATGAACTGGTTCTTAAAAACCTGATGCTACATGCATTCGATGTTTAACCCAACAGCAACCAATCCTCAAATTACAGTTCCATTACATTTATAATTCTGGGAACATCTTGACCTATTATATCAAAATGGTAGCTTGCAATTTGTTCTGTCCTCGAGCTATAACTATAACCAGATATGAAAGTTACAGTTGTCAGTCAATAAAGTGTATCATCTGAGAATTTGTATTCAGGTAACTTGAATGTTGACTCTCAGAAATCTTATTTTATCAGATTTGTTTTACAGTCAGTGACTTTGGACCATAAAAAAGGAGGTTTGGATTCCTGTAAACCACCTGATTTACAAAGTCGTACAGTTTGTTGTCTACTAATTACAGGGTTGGCAGTTGAATCACCAAGACCTCTACATGCCAAAGTTTAGCCGAGATTTTGTTTTTTAAATTCTAAACACAAAACAGGATAATCAGTTGAAAGAATTACATGTATGTTAAAATTATTCAGATGTGTCACCTCAAAGACCCAAACTGTTGGGCTTAGATCCCATCAAGAATAACCAAGTCAACTGCTGGAATAATACTGGAACCCAGTTTTAGTTCATACTTTTAACAGTTACACTTCATTTAGATCATTTACTCAACAAAAATAACCCACTTTGCTTAAAGGTTTGCTCATCCTTTATTCGGTTAGAAGATTTAAATTTAAATTTATTGATCCAAAAAAGAACTACGCCATGTGGACTTTATTTTAATTAAAACATAGGAATGCCGTACAAATTGTTTAACTTACAATTACACAAAGTGACTACATAGTCAAATAATGATTTTTGTTGTCTGAAGATAGAGTTATTTTATGAATTTTTAAAAAAGTGTACAGTTGACAAGGGCAGACCATTATACAATGTGTTTTCTTCCAAGGTTTATATAGAATTAACATGTCAGCAAATAGTAAAGCACTACTTTCAGTGCACTGTCTTACTGTACACTGTAACACTTAAAACTTTAAAAACAAATTTTATTAGAGGTCATTAGTGTCATTAGAGATCTTTTTTTATCACGGCCAAGGCTGAACAGGACAACCAGACTCAAATGCAGATCATACACGGAGGCCAGGATGAGCATAGTTAACAGAACTTTTATTTTCCAGGGCATGACAAATGCTGCGAGCTATGAGGAATAGCTTTCTTGGAGACTTTCTTACTTTGGCAGGCGGAGGAATGGCAAGGGAGGGGTCCGAGTGAGGCATTTTGTTACAAGTACCTGGGGATCCTGCAGGTGAATGGGAACCATGAAGAGGCCGCTAGAAAAGCTGCAACCACCAAGTACCTGCAGAGGGTCAGGCAAGTCCTGAGGAGTCAGCTGAA
>NW_005188459.1:34990-36946 GCF_000239375.1 Pundamilia nyererei
ATATATATATGAAGATTATTTTCACAAAGCTCAGAGATTTTGTTGGTGTTGACCATGGGGTCCTTTGTTTATGTAAAAATGTAGTTTGTTGTTGTTCTGGTATATGAGCTTTTTTATGTGTGTATTGTATATGAGTGTAGACTAGATATAGTTAAACATATATGGACTATATTATGTCGAATTCTGAAAACTGACATGTAAATAATGGAATTTGAAATAAGGAGGTAGGACCAGAAAAATTGTAAACTTCATCCTACTCCTTTCAAGCATAAACATTGTGTAGATTGTGTAGATGTGTAATTAAAACTTGATGTTTTTAAAATTTTCTTTTTACTCCAGTTACATTAACATGTTCAGAATAAAATTATTCTCTCTGCCTACATTGACATGTTAGAGACTTTCAGGTTTAATCATTGTCCTGTGTAAATGGCCATGGTTTCACTTTCTCTTCTAGGTGCTTCGTGTAACACCCGTTTCTGACACAGCTGATTAGATAGATATGAAAGCTTCTTTTATAGGAGGAGTTTTACAGTTACAGATAACTTCATATTTTATAACATTTTAATAACTGTCAATAAAGTTCCAGATATGAAATAGGTCAACTTTCAAGGTCCTGGGTCGTGACTCAGCATTTATGTGTTTGGACTTTTGGTTTTGGTTTATCTAATAGTTTGAGGTTGAGATTCTGTTCCTTGTGTTGAGAAATCAAACAAAAAAATCTAGTCAAAAATCTATCCAACAACTTCAATGTGTCCAGAACTCTGCTGCCCGTATTATCACCAGGAACCCTTCTATGCACTATATCACCCCTGCTCTGCAGCAGCTTCATTGGCTTCCGGTTAAATACTGCATCAATTTCAAGATACTTTTGTATATGTAACCCAAACAGTGCAGGGGCCTTCCTACACCCCGGACTCTGTGTTGTGTAAGTTTGTGTTGGATTGGGGTGCACAGCAGAGAGACCAGTCGGACACAGGCGTTCAATTTCTGGCTCGGACCGCGCCGTTTATTCAGATGCTGGGGCAAACACCACTCCAACTCTGCTGCTGGCCCTTTGCAAATCACAGTAAACAATGCGTGATTATCGACACATAGTGAAAGCCAACAAAGAAATATTAAAAAAAACACATTAAACAAAAATAATCATGTAGTCAAGGCATCTTTACAAAATTCCTCGGTCTCAGGAATGTGTATGACACAAAACTTACATAGCAGGACTGCCAGCAAACTGTAGCTGAAGAGCTAATGCTTCACCTTGCATTACTTTGCCCGAATGAGAGCTCAGATATTGCAAAATGAAACATGCACACAAACTCCTCGTACTCTCATCAGACAGTACGTGAACCTCTCAATAAACCGAATATATGCTCAGCAAACCACCATTTTACACAGTGGAACACTTATTTTTAAGCAAAACCAATGCAGTACACAACTGACAGTGCTTACCTTTGCAAATCACAGTAAAAACTGAAACAAGGTGGCGCCCGCGCAAACGAGAAGCCTGAACTACGATGTCCTGCAGAGGACAAATGGTCAAAATTGCTTAAATCTTCAATGTATAGGCAGCTCAACAGCGACACATTGTGACTAATTCCAGTCACTGCCTTACATATACACTCAAGGCTATCCATCATCGCTCGCCTTCACACCTGTCTGACCTGGTTCAGATCACCATTCCTTCTCGGTGTCTCAGATCCTCCTCCTCTCTCTCTCTTTCTGTCCCTTCCCCTTGGATAGCCACCATGGGGTTGTTACGGATTCAAATATTGGGGATGGATACGAGAGGAAAAACCACAATAACAACACTGGTCCGGCCGGGTTGAGTCAAACGATGATTTTAATGATCACACGCGTGGGAGATGGACACTGTACGCAGACAGCATCAGATCTCAAAATGGCGGAGCATTGATCAAACTCTTATAGCCTCTAGTGGCCCCCACCTAATCATAAAAGCCT
>NW_005188460.1:0-9050 GCF_000239375.1 Pundamilia nyererei
CATAATTATAATAAAGGTCAATCAAATGGACCAATATGGCAAGGCCATGATGATCCACTTGGTAAAATAAATCCGCTTGGCATCTTTCTTAGCCTTAAGACAACAATTCTGATGGCTAAAGATCCAAACGGGACACCAAAAAAACCCCCAAAAAAACAAAACAAACCCCAATGGAAATATCTTATCAGCCAATCACAGTAATAATTCAATGCATGTAAGGATATAAACATAGTTAAATATCCTAAATGATGTTAACTTCAAGCGTGGTTCAAATTTTGTATCAGAATGTGAAAGTGTGGTTGCTTGGGTATATGGCTAAATTTAGTTGAAAAGTTTGAATATCCAGAGGCTCAAACAAATGAGCTCATCATGAGACCACAATGACGTCACAAAATATCAACGTTTTAGTAAAGCCCTAGCCCTTGGGGGTAGTTGTGCTTTCTGAATACTCTTGTTCTTCATGATATAGTTTCAACAACATGCTGAAAACATTCCCCAGAGATTTTGGTCCATATTGACATGATAGCATGGCACAGTTGATGCAGATTTTTCAGCTGAAGATCAATGATTGAAATCTCCCAAAGGTGTTATATTAGATGGAGATCTGATTACTGTGGAGGGCTCAAGAGTAAAGTCTGTAAATCCGTTTGAGATGATTTTAACTTTGTGACATGAACATTATCGTACTGCAAGCAGCCATCTGGAACATGGATGCACTGTGTGCATAAAGGGAAAGTCGTGGTCAGCAAGAATACTTGGGTTGGTTGTGGCATTTAAATGATGCTTAGTTGGTACTAAGGGGCCCAAAGTGTGCCAAGAAAACAACAACACATTTTTCAAATTCATTATTGTCCAATTTTGGTTCAATTCCAGCCGATCAGCATTTTGTGAAATGGTGAGACCAAGCACAATACTCAATATTTTATAGATGTTATTTCAACAAAATCAGAAGATTCTTAGTTTCTAATTAAATCTAAGTGCTTTAAGACATCTGGCAAAGTGTGTGAAATATCTGAAATAATGTCATCATATATTGAACAGATTACCACAAAATGGTTTGAAGATTGTAACTATTGATGGCTTTCATATGCTTCCTTAACATTTCTCTTGTGCAAACAAAAAAACTGTGTTTATTCATGTGTTGAAATATCTTATTAAATAAGAAATTGGTACAGATTTTATACTCTGTATAGTTTACAGACTGTAAAGTATGAACAAGATTTAAGTTTGTTTTTATTTTCTGTAATGATATTACTGTACCATCAGTTAAGTCATTACAAGCTAGTTATGAACATCAAAGTAACAATGCGAGTGTGGGAAACATGAACTAGCCTGCTAATTGTGTCAAATGTAGCAAAAGTCTGAAGTGGTTACTTGTTCCACCCACTGACAGTGAACTTCACTATCAGTGATGCTCGACTTGTCACAAGACCAAATCGGTCTCAGTGGAAACTACTTTCATTAAACTACTTTGTTGCATTGCATGAAGCTGTAAAAATATTTGATATTAAAACAGTTTGAGCAGCAGGAAGACACCCGTGCTCACTGCCGTAACACCTCAGTCTTCAGTTTGCAGCAAAACAACATGGATGTCAGAGCTCTCGGCATCAGACTGTGTGAGTAATTTCTCAATTTCCACATTTGAAAAAAAATTTACATGTGTAAACAAATAAGATAAATACACATAAATAATAAATATACATATCATATGTAATAATAAAATAAAATAGATAAATATAATATGCAATAAATAAAAGCTTTTTCATTCTGTTAAAAAAGTGTCAAGGAGAAAGGACTGCGTTTTTATGGAGCGGTTATGAGATGTCCTCTTTGTCACATACCTTTAATGCACCTTAAAAAAGGTTAAAGTTATAAATTCTGTCTAAAATGTGATGATTTAGTTTGTTTTACTTGAAACCAAAGTAGCCCATAGCCTAGTGGTCAAGTTATGATATGTAACAAAATGTTTTATTAGTTCCCCTAAAAGTCGGCAGCGCTTTTATCTCTTCAGTGATGACCACTATGATTCTACTGAGTGTTCAGGCTGAAAGAGTTGGTGAGTACCGGCTATGTTCTTGTTTATTTAAACTTAATTTTCCATTTTGGAGGAGCAAACAATTGAATTCAATTTTTTTGTATTTTAATTAGCATTTTATTTCTTTTATCAATCAAATACAGTCCAGAGGTTTTAGTAATAAAATACTTTTTTGTGGTAATGGTTGATATAAGTAAGTTAATCAAGTGCACAAAATATCCCATATTTTTTAAAACCTTGTGTAATCTTCAGGTATTTTATCTTCCTTTTCTCTTTTAACTCTTTTTACATTGAACATTTAATCCACACTGTTTCAAAGAGGCGAGACTTTTCCCTTCAGAGGAAGCACCGTGGATCCTTGTCTTTACTTTATTGGACGCTCTGTTGCTGTTGCTCGGAATGTACTTTGTCAACGATTGCTTGTACAGAAGTAAAGGTAATATTTTGTATATTGCAGCAAAAATTTCTGGCACAACTTCACCTACTTCAAACGTGCATGG
Organism: Pundamilia nyererei; assembly: GCF_000239375.1. NCBI lineage: Eukaryota > Metazoa > Chordata > Actinopteri > Cichliformes > Cichlidae > Pundamilia > Pundamilia nyererei. The sequence continues at coordinate 2,536 of NW_005188460.1, forward strand.
AGAGGATGAAAAACTCACAACGCAGGGACTCCAGCAAAACTTAAAATTAAAAAGGAACAACTTAATCAACTGACCAACGCGTCTAGGTCTTCATCAGGGGCATGATCCTGATGAAAGTGTTGCTGGAGTCCCTGCGTTGTGATAATTTGTACATTAAAAGCCATGAAACCTTGTGTTAATTGCTTTTGCTTTTTGCACACTCACATCTTGCTTTGTTAAACCAAAAGCAATCTGGAATCATTGCACCATAAATGTTGTTAACTGAAAAATGTGTTACATTTATTTCATGCTTAATGTTGAGAAATCACAATTAATATTTGCATTTCTTTATAAAGGAGATGCTTTTGTCTGTCAACCAAAGCACATAATTCAGGCTCAGCTGAGAATCAAACTGTGTTTGAACACAAATGTTGAGTCTATTAATTGTTATTATATTTGGAAAAAAACAAAACAATGTATATTATAAGAAAGAGGAAAGATATTTAATCGGGCATCATTTTTTTTATTTTTAGTAGTAGTAATAAATACAATTATAATTTATACATTCATATATAAATAATTTAAAACATTTTAAACAAATGAAAACAAAAGACGAAACGGTCTTCTTTTTTGTCTTGTTTTTGTTTTTTTGTTTTTTGTTTGTTAAATATGTACACATTATTTAGAATTAAATATTCACTCTAATTTTTGAGTGAAACTCTTTAAAAGCCTGAGAGACTCAAAGGAAAAATATTTAAAACCTTTAAAAATTTCAGTATTGGGAAAAACACACAAATTGTGTAAAATATAATTTTTTATTCCTCAAATCTGTGATGCTAAAAAAGCAATGCAAAGCTTGACTAGCTATGTTAATGAAATGTATAATAAAATTCAAGACACTGTTTAGATCAGCTGATATTTATGTCATTAAGATGAAACTACAGAAAAATTATTTTCTGATGTAAGAGTGACATTATTTTCTTCTGATTGTCAGATTTTCCCAAGATTTCAAATTAGATCTAATGAATGCAGTGAAAAGCAAATAGTTTTCATCATGACTGATGTTACTGTGGTTGTCTGTCCTCTCACTCCTGCTGTATCTCTCCATTAGATGATGACATGTTATATTCTAGAGCCATTTGCTACACCTTATGCCCGGGTGAGACGAAACTCAAAGGTGAGATTAATGATTCCATATGTGCTCTATTTAAATATGATGGGTTCTACATATTAATTAGAAGTGATATTAGGAAAAGGAACACAAACACTAAAGCTTGACTAGCTATGCTAACAAAATGCAGGGTAAAAATCAAGAAACTGTTTAGAGCAGCTGATATGTCATTAAGATAAAACTCCTCTCACTATGGCTGTATCTCTCCATTAGAGGATGACATGTTATATTCTAGAGCCATTTACTACACCTTACGCCCGGGTGAGACTAAACTCAAAGGTGAGATTAACTGTGATTAATGATTCCTTATGCATTACATTCAGATAACATGTAATATGTGATGTGTATAAAATATTAAATACTAGCAATATTAATAAAACGTATTGTTCATGGCAAAAAAGTCATGTTTGTTACGAAGATGCCCTGTGAAGTTAATTTTGGTCAGCAATACTAACAATAGCATTTTTTCTATCCTTTAAAGAAAATTAATACATTTTTTGTTCTGTACTTCTTGTAAATTTAACAGGTCTCAGAAAAATAGCGGATTGAAGACAAAATCACATCTGAGTGAATTATCACACATTGTTATTACAATTGAACAAGCTGTACATTGTCTGCTATGTATATAATTAAACTATAAATAACTATAAGTACCAATAAAGTTCCCATGCTAACAAATGCTGTCTGTTATGTAGACATTTGTTAAATTAAACCACTTGTTGCATCTGCTCTTTTTGCTTGTGCACGAATGTTGTTCAAAAGAAAAAAGCTGCTGCATCTCATTTCTTCTAAACAGCAGGTACTCCCTGTGGTCAACCACTAATGTAAATGTGTTGCATTGCTTTGTTTTCCAAAACAGATGAACCACATTTGTGGTAAGCAGTGAAATACACCTGCAAAGGTGACTGAAAATGTCTCTATGTGTGGTGCACACACATAACTGGTGGCTTGTTTCATGATGCAGCAGAAACTGTTCAGTAGAGTCAAAGAAAAGTCATTTTTTAGGTCAGACTGAGTGTCTGGAGAAGTGAGATGATGATATGTTTAAGATGCTGAGAGGTGGAGCTCTTTTCTACTTGAATATTTATCATTATATCAGGCCAAATATCAGTATAAGGATTAAAATGAACCTTCATGTACTCACTCGTTTTTTTTAATCCACAAACCAGGGAAGGGAACAGAACTTTGTGACTTTACAAGTCTTCTAATGAAGTTGCAAAGCTTCCTAATATTTCATTACGGATTGGAATATGGAGTGTTATTATGTCAGGGTTAACGCCCCTTCTCACGTCAGACAAAACATCACATGTATAGGTTATAATTAACGACAGTTCAACAAGTTTCCGTGTTCAACAGCATTTTTCCCTATATGGTTGTCTGGCCCCTCCAGATGTTTCCTGTAGACCCCGGATCACTAGTTGCTAAGCAGAGACAAAGCAAGATGTCTTTCACCTTTACCCTAGAAATTATACTTCATGTCTATGTGTATGTAAGCGTGTTAGGCCTTCATTCACAGCATACAGGTCATTTCATCAATATATCAGTTTAGACATAGAACTGAACGACACTTTTAACCTTCATCAGTCTGTATGCTCAACTCTGTCATGAGCACAAATGCAATGTGTGTAATAACATAATTGAAACTGTATGTTAAATAAATGGAATAAATGTTTAATCAAATGGCACTGCTCAAAGCTAAATAAAAGGATATAAAAGAATCAACATGATATAAAATGATATAAAATGATATAATCCACACATTTCATTGTCCAGTTTAAATTGACCTCTAAGAGAGATTGTTCTGGCCCAATGAATTTTATCACATCTGACTAGAATTCTTAAGTGGTGTCTTTTGTTTACTGACAGAGTCCTCTGACTGATTCTGCTTCTTTTGAGACCCCAAAAAACCAAAAAGTTTTTTTACATCCAGCCAGTCTTACTGTGGTATTAGATTATAATAGTTAATTTCTGCAGCCAGTCACATAGAGACTAAGAGCCTCACTGTCATAATTACGTTACCATTGCTTATTGCATCATGTGTGAAGATTCTCAGTCATCCAGGTCAAGGAGCTTGGAAAGAAAAGGGTCTGGAGATTTAAGCCCTATGTTTCCATTCGTAGAGTCTGTGGTGACTTTTTCTTTATTGAAATGTGTATTTCTCCTGTTGTGTGTGGTTTTTAAGGTCTGTTTGCAGTTTATATACTTGAAATAATAAAGGAAATGGCAGTTGTGACAATAAATAAATAAATAAATAAAATGCAGTAGTGCTGGATAATAAACTGCAGGGGGCAGAATTTTACAGACATCAAATGACATCACTGCAAATGGATTTATTGCGTAATGGAAGCCAACTTTAAACACTTTTGCAGCACCTTCTGTCCAAGTCATATTTATTTTTATTTTATTCATTTAATTTCATTTATATGTTGTTATACTCTCATACAACTCTGTTATTAACAGTTCCAGTAGTTCTGGCAATATGGAGTTTTGATCCTAAATTAGACTGATTATTTCTGTTTAGTCTGTATCATGTTTGCCATGTTAAGCATGTGTATCTGTCTTGTCTTTCTGATTGGTGATTAGATGCACCTTCATTCAATTCATCAGTGTTCATGGCCCAGTCTTTCCCTCTATCTTTGTAGAAGCATATGCAAGAGCTAAAATGATGATTTACCATTGTTTTCTCATTTAAGCCTTTCTGGTTTATTAGACATCATTTATACTCTCAAACGAAACATGTAGGAATGTCATCGATTTTCTTTCTAATCTTGAATGTCCTATTTTCCTAAAATTCAAAATCAAGTCTAATGAATACATTGAATAACAGACAGTGATCATCATGACTAACACAGCTGTGGTTATTATTCCCCTCACTCTCACTGTCCCTCTTCATCACAAGATGAAGATGCATCACCCTCTAGACCAATTTCCTTAGGCCTCTGTGACACTCAACCACAAGGTAAGACTAATTGAAAGCCATGTAATTAAAAAACATTTTAACATTAGCATTAAGAAATCTGAAACAGCAAATAATTGTCAATAATCTAAGACAAATGTGTTTTTTATTAAGTAAAGTTTTTTGGCTACCAACTCATTTAATTCCACCTGTTGTCAAAGTAGAAGCAGGAACCAGCAGAGAGTTGCCCACAGCAGGTCCCTGCCAACACACAGCAGAGGATCCCTGCTATTCTACAATACAGTAAGTAGGGAAATGATGCTTTATGTGCTGCAATCAGGTAATAGTAATTAGTAAATTTGGGATCGGCAATATAGACAGTTACATACTATTAAATGGCAATGGAATATGTATAGTTTGTCATACATTTCACTCACACCCAAATGTATGTAGAATAAATATTTGATTCTTTGATGGCATTCTTTGATTTCTTTTTTAACTGTTGTACCTTGCATTTTTGCTTCTACACTTCTTTTGTGTGTCTTACAGGTAGCAGAGAGAGAGAGAGCTGACTAAAGACAAAATCACATCTGAGTGAGAGCAAAAACAAAGAAGCAATCCAAGCTTATCAGATAATCTTTTGTAATTAAAAAGCTGTGCACTATCAGACAGGTTTGGTCTACATGTCTATAAACATGTTATAGTTTTTCTTTATTCAGTCAGATACATCTGATGCAGCTGCATGCCATTCCCACGGTGTTATACACATGTATAAAGTTTGAACACAAGCAAAGATACCTCACTCTTATTTAGAAGTTGAACTTTAACCAACACGTTTGATCTTTCTGTTTTTTTACACATGTATGAATGTTGTTACAGTAAAAGAGCTGCTGCAGCTTTCAGTGACACCCACTGTCAACCGCTAATGTCAAAGTGTCACATTACTTTTTTTCCAAAACAGACGCAATGAGTTTGTGGTCAGAAATGAAATATAACTGCCATGTTCGATACAGAGCATGACTGACTTTAAGTGTGGTCTATTACCCAGACAAAATAAGTGGTGTTTTGTTTTATTGCTTCAGCTTCTTTTTTGGTCAGACTGTGTGAAAGCAGAATTTAGGAGCTATGTGAGGGAGGCAACACTCAGCTCCTCTTGGTTTGGCCTTAACAGAATAGGTTACAGTCAGTTATTTTTTCAGTCAGTGAATATTAATTATTTCAGCAGAATTTACTTTCTCTGTGACATAATGCACTTACTAGTTACTCGTGTGTATACGAACTGGACACAATGGTTACATCCTTCTCTGGATCACAAATTCAGTTATGAAGTGTTTTGACAGTTTTAAGAAATGGGGATCTTAAAATACTTTTAAATGTCTGTAACATCGTACTATAACTCTGATAAAGTACCCACACTATTCTTCTCTATAGAAGACTGCAGTGCCTTTTGGGGACACACATGTGACCTATAACTTTGTTTGTATAAAACATATCATCTTAAATAGCAGATAGTACTTACATTTTATGTCTTTAACTTAAATTAGTCATAATCATCTGATAGATGTAATATTATCTACAGATTATTTTACTGTCATTCATATGTATTTATTTAGTCTTTTTCTCAAAATGATCTTTGTGAGTTAACTTCTGTAATTACTTCCTCCAAACCATCAGAATGTCTTTTAGACCCCATTCCTACAGGACTGCTCAAAGAAGTCCTGCCATTAATGAATGCTTCAGTCTTAAATATGATCATTAGCAGATGGCCGCCCCTCCCTGAGCCTGGATCTGCTCATAAGTGGTCAAATGATCAGTGGTTTTTTCTTTGTATGTATTATTGTAGAGTCTAGCTTACAATATAAAGCACCTTGAGTTGTGTTCAAATAAAAGTGAGCACAGTTGAATTGAGTCATCGTTTTGCATTTGTGCCTTTCTTTGGTGTACTTTGAAGTACATCCCAACAAACAGTTATGTGTCATTGTTGCTGTTTTTACCTTCAGTTTAACATGAGTGTATTCACTGCTACCAGCAACAAGGATTACTGTAGGTATGTGGATATGATATTTGTTTACATGAGTCAGAGTTGTGAATTTTTAATTTTGTGAATTTAGACCTTAATTTTTTTTTAGCTTTGATAACAGCTCAACTTTTGGCAGTAGTCAAAAATAAAAAATCCCTCTACAGCAAAAGGGTAACTTCCTTACTTACCAGCAAAGCCTGTTGTTACACCCCAGCCCAGGGAACCGGCGTGCGACATAAGGAAAATAAAAATAAGGAAAAATGCCCCCCCACTCCCTGCTCTTAAGGAGGACAAACCAACAAAAAAACAGCTACCACGGATTTCACAACAGCCAGTCAGTTTATTGAGTCCCAAAAGGTAGCAGGCATCAGGGTGAGCATGGCCAAAACAACAAACAAAAACTCTAGAAATGAAATGCAGCTGGCTTACCTTCACAGAAAACCCCAAAC
>NW_005188460.1:9695-10816 GCF_000239375.1 Pundamilia nyererei
CTATTTTTTTAAATATAAAGTGTTGTTTCAGCAGCAGAAATGAGTCACGGTGGTTTTACTCAGCAAGACATCATGGAGGTGAGAGCTCTCTGCATCAGATTGTGTGAATATTTTTCTGAATTAAAAGAAAATTATGGAGTTCAATTTTTTTAAAACATACATATTTCTCAAATGTGATATTAATGTGTTTTTCATGCAGAGGAATCACTTGGTGATGACTCAGAGAAAGGTCAAGTAGAAGTGCTGCAGCGCCCCCAGTTGAAAAAAGCAGGCATTACAGCACTCCTTGTAAAGAAGAAAAAGAAAAAAAAAGGAAACCTCTTTATGAGCTAATACTCTATGATAATAAACCTCGCTTGTCACAATCGGTCTCCATGTGATTTAACTGACAGATTTTTAGGCCAGAAAGATGCCCTTCCCAATATAACAACAACGGGACTTGTGTCTCCTCCTGCACAAATAAATAAATCAAATTCAAGAATAATGGAATGACTCATAGCATCTTGTTTAAATAATATTACACAGTAGTTACTGTTGGTGTAGTAGTAGTAGAAGTTTGTACTGTAATGGACTGTAATGTACTATAATGGAGGTATAGTTAAAAAAAAACACAACAACAACAACAACAGAATCCTAACTCAGGCTCTGACTGTTCTCATTTCCCTCTTTATGTGTTGAGGTAAAGGTCATCTACAATGTAGGCAACAGAAAATAGAGCAATTAAAAAAATCATTGTTTTTTTTTCCACTTATGCGTTAAAAAAAATGATTCAAGCTGAGTGCCTTCATTAGAATTAAAATGTAGAATGAAATAAATTTGAACATGTACTAATAATATTATTTTATTACATTATCATATTACATTATATATACCTATACTTTCTTGTGAAAGTACAGAATATCTCTACTTTTGCCAAATCTGACTCAGTGTCAAACTGCATGTAACCTTTTTTGCCTAAAGAAAATGAATGTTCTAATGTTTTGTGATGCACTGCAGGTGGCAGAGTTGTACTAAATTGAACTGCAAAGGACTCGCCCGAAAACAGAACACATATACACTTACTGGCCTCTCCATAGATCCAAACAAGCATTGTGACTTTAATCTCAGGATTCAGAATTAAA
>NW_005188460.1:10836-12484 GCF_000239375.1 Pundamilia nyererei
TGCATGTAACCTTTTTTGCCTAAAGAAAATGAATGTTCTAATGTTTTTTGATGCACTGCAGGTGGCAGAGTTGTACTAAATTGAACTGCAAAGGACTCGCCCGAAAACAGAACACATATACACTTACTGGCCTCTCCATAGATCCAAACAAGCATTGTGACTTTAATCTCAGGATTCAGAATTAAATTCAGAAAAAACACACTTTTTTCCCAGTGGCCCCTGGAAGTGGTCCCTCTTGGAAGTTGGAAAAACAAAAGTTATATCAGTAACACTGATATAACCTTGCCACCAGCAAAACCCCACGCAGCATTGCCAAGGCATTCAAATTGTTTTGACCATGAAGCATTTATCTGATTCTAATTTAATTAGTCATTTTAGTTCATGGTTGTCAAAGGAGTTGGTAGCCTTTTGAAGAACCTGTCATCATCTTGTCTCATTGAGCAACCTGGTTACTGTTATTACATTTTATACGATTTAATGTTATATAAAATTGCAACATACAGTGTTTATTCTAGCTCCACAGAAGATTAATACAAAATTTGATTCTTTTTTTTTTTGTTTTTTTGCTCGTCAGTCACTTCATTGGGTACACTTGTTCAACTGCTCATTAATGCAAACATCTAATGAGCCTACAACATGCTAGCAAATCAGTGTTTTTAGGGAGACATCAAGACGACCTGCTGGAGTTCAAACTGAATATAACAACAAGGGAGAAAGTTGAGACTTGAGAAGCTGAGAAAGTCGTGCATAGAACTAACATAAGGACACCAACAGGATCATCCTGCAAAATGAGAACTCTTTATACAGATGAAAGTGGAGGTACTGGTATGAGACTGAAGGAAGAATAAGAAGCAGTATTATCAACATTTGTGTCACTAGTACACAGTGTTGGTCAAGTTACTTGAAAAAAGTAATCAGTAACTAATTACTGATTACTTCCCCAAAAAAGTAATCCTGTTACTCTACTGATTACTTATTTTCAAAAGAAATTAATTATTTAGTTAGCTAGTTACTTTTTAAAAACATGATTTACAACCTGAATAAGTAATAAAACAATAGATCCTTCAGCCCAATTCTACTTTTTCTGCATAATCCATCATACAAAATGTAATCAAATGGAAAAGTCTCTTTTTAAAACTTGTTTTATTAGTTTTGGAGTCAGACCTGTTACAGATTGTCAACTTTTCTTTAATATCAGGTGTGTTTCCAGAACCACTAAAAGCTGCTGTAATTAAACCTATAATGAAAAAGGACAATCTTGACAAGACACAAATGAAAAACTACAGGCCGATCTCAAATCTCCCATTTTTAAGTAAGATCATTGAAAAAAGCTCAACAGCTCAATTACTTCTTAAAACAGAATAACTGCTACGATGCCTTCCAGTCAGGTTTTCAACAGAACCACAGCACTGAAACCGCTCTGACCAAAGTGTTTAATGACATATGTCTGAATACAGACAGTGGAAAAACTTCAGTCTTAGTTTTACTGGATCTCAGTGCAGCATTTGATACAGTTGACCACAACATATTACTCAAACGACTGGAGAACTGGGCAGGTCTTTCAGGAACTGTACTAAACTGGTTCAAAACATACTTAGAAAACAGGAAATACTTTGTATCAATAGGTAACTTCACATCTGAGCAGACA
>NW_005188460.1:13822-16893 GCF_000239375.1 Pundamilia nyererei
TCCCAGCACACCTGTTCACCCCACCCCTGCGCCGCCCCGGGAGCTCACTGCGTCACCCCTCCTCTGCAGCTGGCCAGAGACCACACCCACGCCACACAGTGTTTCTTTGCAAGCTCCTTTGAATGGAAGAAACTGTAACTCTTTGCTGCAAACACAAAACTTCTTCCTACAAATTACAGCTGATTTTTACAAAGATGGAGGTCAATTCTATGGAAACTCCACAGGAAACATGATCATTCACAGAGTTTCAAAACCAAATGAGGGACTTTACAAGTGTAACATCCCAGAAGCTGGACAGTCCCCAGAGAGCTGGCTAAAAATCTCAGGTGAAACACAAGGATATATGAAAATGAAGCAAAGCTGTTGAGCCTCACACATAGCTATTTAAAATGTGTCAGTGTTGGGTCTGCGCTTGCAGGCCCTGCTGGTTCAGAGACTTATTACCTCTTAACAAAGCAAGACAAACAGCCATCCATATTAACTTGCAAGGGAAGCCTGGTCGGAACAGACCTTGGAGGTGAAAGCTCCTCCACCTGTTTCCAGCCAACTCCAAAGAACCAGCCTTCCCTGCAGCCTTTATTGAAATGACACAACTCCCATTTTAAAACCATAAATGGTGTGTCATAACAGTTAAAGCAATGTGTGTGTGTGTATGTGTGCGTGTGTTAGCATGTGTGTGTGTGTGTGTGTGTGTGTGTGTGTGCCTATGTCCGTGTCTTTCTGCTGATCACAAAGGGTCATCTCTCCTAACCCTGTTTTTCAGTGGAACAAATGTAATAATTATAATAAATACTTTCTGTACCTTATATTTGAGAAATTATTTTAAGTCAGGAGCTGAAATAATAATTATGATGATTAGGCATGGTTTGAAATCAGTGTTCCTGTTGTACAGTACACTAAGATCTAGTTACTCTAAAATGTAGTTTACCAATGTTTTAATGTTTTTAAAACAATGTTTTAAACCATTGATACATGTTTTTGTTTACGTGTCCATAGAGGCCAGTGGAGTGAATGCAAGTAGAGCTATATTTGCTGCTGTAAGAAAGAACAGGAAGAAGAAAGGTATGTTTCCGAGGAGTCGTTTAACCACAGTAGCACAATAGTTTTTCTATGAAGTCGTAAGCAGAAAAAAAGTGCACTGCGTGAATGTTCTGTCAGTGTGTATGTGTTATTTATGAATGTGCAGATGGTAGTGATAATTTGAGCTTAGTGAACTTAGGCCTCAAATGAAAACCACATAGACTCTAAGTCTCTTTCAGATATGAACTCTATCTACAGTGAGAGATTTGAGTTTCCTCGTACAGCTCAAAAAGGTTACATGTGTCATGAAGTATAATTTCTGACATGCATATCATTTCAACATAAGTTGAAAGTAAATGCTAGTTTTATTTTTAATCTATTCTGGTAAAAATAATTGAGCACTGAAAAAGTATTTGAGTTAAAAACTCAACGAAAGGTGAAAACATGAACACATATAACATAATTAATTTTAATTTAATTTTCAATTTATTTATACAGCACCTAATGATAACATCAATCTGAAGGCACTTTATATTGTAAGGTAGACCCTGCCATAATACAAAAAACCAAAATCATATGAACCTCTAGTAAGCAGCTTGGCGACACTGGGAAGGAAAACAACGCATAAACCTTCCAAAACAGAAATCAGTTCAAAACATAAACACAGTAATTAGTAGCTCCACCATGATTGTTGATCACCTCAAAAATTCACGTGGCACTTGATGCAAGTGTTTCCATGAGTTGATTGCAAACATTTCTCCAAATATTGAAGACAGCCCCACGAAGGACATCTGTCAGGAAACGTTGGCCATTTTTTGTAAACTTCCCTTACCATCCACCCTGAAAGGTTCTCAATTAGATTTAAATCAGGGGAACACGCAGGATGGTCCAAAAGACTGACGTTATTCTTCTGGAAGAAGTCTCTTGTCCCGTGGGTATTGTGTACTGTAGCATTGTCCTGTTGAAAAACCCAGTCGATCCCATATACACGAGGGCCCTCAGTCATGAGGGATGCTCTGCAATATCTGGACTTAGTCAGTGGTGTTTGATGCCCCTGCACCTCCTGAAGCTCCATTGTTCCACTGGAGGAAAAAGCACCCCAGAACATTATTGCGCCCTCTCCACTGTGACATGCAGAAAACGTCTCAGGGAGGATCTGCTTGCCATGTCAGTAACATTGGAAACCATCAGGTCCATCAAGGTTAAATTATTTCTTATCAGAGAATAAAACTTTCTTCCACCTTTCAATCTCCCATGTTTAGTGCACTCTTGCACAGTCCAAACAGGGAGTCCTGTGGTGTTCAAGGAGACAAGGCCTTTGAAGACCTTTTATGTTTTTGAAGCCTTTCAGTCTCAGATGCCGTCTGATGTTTATAGGGCTGCAGTCGGCACTAGTAACGACCTTTATTTGGGTCGAGGATAATCCAGTGTCTTGGCAGACAGCCAGTTGGATCCTCCAGCTCAGTGCTGGTGAAAATTTCTTTGGGTCTTCCACTTGACTTTTTTCCATAACGCTGAGATCATTGAAGAAATTCCAAATGACTGTCTTACTGTGTCCCACCTCAGATTACCCGTCATGACTCACCTGTTAGTGAAGTCAGAATCCAGGAAAAGGTCACCAACATGTAGCCACACATCTGAAAGCATAGTGATTTGCTCTCCTGATATTTAGACTGTAGTATTGATATTTTTTTTTTTTGCATTTACCATCAGAATGTCATGGCAATTACTCTACCTGACACAACATGACCATGAATCCACATTTTTGCACAGATTTGGCATTTTAAAGGCATGTGATCTTAAACATTTGATCAGCTGTAAAACAGCCTGATAATCTCTGGATTATCACAGATCATTATGTAGTCTGCTATATTTTAAGCAACCACTAGATTGTAGCAAAGGGAGGTGACCAGAACAAGAAACTGTTAGGGTCCCTGGGTCGTTGACCCAGTGTTTTGTGTTTTTGGTTCTTTGATTTTTGTTATTTCATTATATTCTAGCTTTGCTTTATGGGTTTTAGGATTATTCTTAGTTTAGGTTCTCTGGGTGGG
>NW_005188460.1:17516-17730 GCF_000239375.1 Pundamilia nyererei
TATATTGTAGTGATGGCAGTATACTGTGTATATTTATGGAAAATGATCATTTGGAAATGCTTAAAATGGAAATGATCATTTACTGTGAGGTGAGGTGTGGTTGGGGTGACAGTGGTTGTGCTTTTGTAACGTTGAGGTATGGACAGCTACAGGCTTTGAGCCTCAGTCCTGCCCATATTTTATTCAGTAAAAACTAAATTTTCACTGCTTTTAT
>NW_005188460.1:20443-23642 GCF_000239375.1 Pundamilia nyererei
CGAACCACTTCATGAACCAGTCACGTGGTACAGCCAGGCAGCGAGGCTTCGGACGTCATCATTTTCAGCTCCTCCCATAAATGAAGCAAGCCTCGATACGCGCATCGCGGAAACGCCCCCTCCATTACTCGACACAAGCTTCGAAGCCTCGATACAGAACGTCACATCACTACTGTTTAGACTGTCCTCTAAAATAAAGTTAAGAGAGATCCTTCTGCCCTGTGTGACTGTGTCACTTTATAAGGTGGTCGAAATTTTATGTGGTTTTGTTTAATGACAAAGTTTGTTACCTGACTGCTTCTTTGATAATGTAAAAATGAAAAGTATGTGTCAGTTATAGATTCTTACTGACATTAACCTCAACTTTTAAACTAGAAAAAGTGAAGAGTTAGAAAATATTTTTGGTTTGGTGAACATTTATTTACTATTTTCCTTTTATGCTTTGTAGGTTAATTGCGCAGTTGACGATTGGTAGTTTAGCAGTTTGGTAATTCATCAGTAAACCAAATCTCCCACCTTTTCCTTGTGTCAGATTCATTCCAAACACACTGCAGTTGTTTGGAAATGAATTTGTGTCTGTATGACTTTATCTTCATTTTTATTGTTTTTCTTGTAACATTACCAATAAGTGTGATGTGTCACATGGCCCTCTTCCTATTGAAAAAACAAAAGTTGTATCAAAGATGGCCGACTTCTAAATGGCCACCATGGGCACCACCTATCTTGAGGAGTTTGCCCCCTCACATATACTAATGTGCCACAAACAGGACTTTAATATCACCAACCATTCCGATGTTATTACGATGTATCCATAGAAATGGCCCACCCTGCACCAAGGTATCTGCAGATTTTGCAGACTAATGGCAATCTCTCTTTCACATAGCATCATCCTGCAGTACACCTACAGTAACCCACTCTTCAGTAACTTAGCCACAGCCATAAAAGCTGCTGGTCATGATATCAGTTTGGATATGTGGTGAGAGGGAAACATGAAGATGTAAGCAGGAGATGTCCTTACTGAATCATCAGAGCCGAACAGTTCATTTCATTTCAATTCAATTCAATTTTATTTATTTAGCGGGAGGGAGGGGCGGCCATCTGCTGTGTCCAATTGGGGTGAGAGAAGGAGATGGAAAAACAAGTTTACCTTTTAGGTGACATGAATGAGTTGGAGGGAAGTTATGAACTGTTTCTGAGAGACAAATAAAACCAGGATCCTTTATACATAACTGACAGCTGGTATGATGGCCAGGTAGGACATTAACAGGAAAGGGGGGCACAAAGAAATACTTTTTTTCTTACTCTCATTTAATATGCGCAGTTTTTAATAAATAACCAAAGTTTTTATCTGATTAAATGTATAGAAATCATACATATACCAACAAGGCAGTGTACACCACTGTCACAGTGTTTGTTTTCATTCAAAGGCTTTATGGCTTTTCCTATAATACCTGGTGGGCCAGTTTCTAGTCAAAATGCCCGGGACGATTTTTTGTCCCAGTCCAGCCCTGTCCTCGATTGAACAGATTACCACAAAAATCATTTAAAGATTGTAACTATTGATGGCTTTCATATCCTTCCTTAACGTTTCCCTTGTGCCACCAAGTAAACTGTTCATTTTTATTATTTGTTTATTGATGTGTTGAAATATTTTATTAAAATATAAATTTGATATAGAGTTAGAGACTGTAAACTATGAGCAAGATTTAAGTTTATCTTGTTTTTCAGCAACAATATTACTGTACCATCAGTTAGGTCATTATAAGCTAGTGATGAACATCAAAGTAACAATGCGAGCATGTGAAACATGAACCAGCCTGCTAATTGTGTCAGATGCAGCAACAGTCTGAAGTGGTTACTTGTTCCGCCCACTGATTGTGAACGTCACTATCACTCCTCTTGTCATAAGAGCAAATCTGTCTCAGTGGAAACTACTTTCATTAAACTTTGTTGCATTGCATGAAGCTGTAAAAATATTTGATATTGAAACAGCCATAACATCTCAGTCTTCAGTTTGCAGCAAAACAACATGGATGTCAGAGCTCTCGGAATCAGAGTGTGTGAGTAATTTCTCAATTTCCATATTTAAAAAAATGTATGTAAACAAATAAGATAAATACACAGAAGTAATAAATATGCATATCATATATAATAATAAATAAAATAGGTAAATATAATATGCAATAAATAAAAGCTTTTTGATTTGTCTTGCTAAAAATATGTCAATTTTGTTCATTTTTTTTACTAGGACTGCATTTTTATTAAATGGTTATTAGATGTCCTCTTTGTCACATTCTTTTAATCCACAGTAGAAAAAGGTTAAAGTTATAAATTCTGTCTAAAATGTGGTGATTTAGTTTGTTTTACTTTAAAACAAAGTAGCCCATAGCCTTGTGGGCAAGTTATGATATGTATCAAAATGTTTTAATAAGAACCTGTAAAAGTCTGCATCTCTTTTATCTCTTCAGTGATGACCACTATGATTCTACTGAGTGTTCAGGCTGAAAGAGTTGGTGAGTACCGGCTATGTTCTTGTTTATTTAAACTTAATTTTCCATTTTGGAGGAGCAAACAATTGAATTCAATTTTTTTGTATTTTAATTAGCATTTTATTTCTTTTATCAATCAAATACAGTCCAGAGGTTTTAGTAATAAAATACTTTTTTGTGGTAATGGTTGATATAAGTAAGTTAATCAAGTGCACAAAATATCCCATATTTTTTAAAACCTTGTGTAATCTTCAGGTATTTTATCTTCCTTTTCTCTTTTAACTCTTTTTACATTGAACATTTAATCCACACTGTTTCAAAGAGGCGAGACTTTTCCCTTCAGAGGAAGCACCGTGGATCCTTGTCTTTACTTTATTGGACGCTCTGTTGCTGTTGCTCGGAATGTACTTTGTCAACGATTGCTTGTACAGAAGTAAAGGTAATATTTTGTATATTGCAGCAAAAATTTCTGGCACAACTTCACCTACTTCAAACGTGCATGGAGAGGATGAAAAACTCACAACGCAGGGACTCCAGCAAAACTTAAAATTAAAAAGGAACAACTTAATCAACTGACCAACGCGTCTAGGTCTTCATCAGGGGCATGATCCTGATGAAAGTGTTGCTGGAGTCCCTGCGTTGTGATAATTTGTACATTAAAAGCCATGAAACCTTGTGTTAATTGCTTTTGCTTTTTGCACACTCACATC
>NW_005188460.1:24108-30132 GCF_000239375.1 Pundamilia nyererei
AAAAACCTGAGAGACTCAAAAGAAACATATTCCAAAACTTTTCAAAATTTCAGTTTTGGAAGAAATACATAAATTGCGTAAAATATATATTTTTTAGTTCTCAACTCTTTGATGCTAAAAAAGCAACGGAAAGCTTGACTAGCTATGTTAATGAAATGTATAATAAAATTCAAGACACTGTTTAGATCAGCTGATATTTATGTCATTAAGATGAAACTACAGAAAAATTATTTTCTGATGTAAGAGTGACATTATTTTCTTCTGATTGTCAGATTTTCCCAAGATTTCAAATTAGATCTAATGAATGCAGTGAAAAGCAAATAGTTTTCATCATGACTGATGTTACTGTGGTCGTCTGTCCTCTCACTCCTGCTGTATCTCTCCATTAGATGATGACATGTTATATTCTAGAGCCATTTGCTACACCTTATGCCCGGGTGAGACTAAACTTAAAGGTGAGATTAATGATTCCATATGTGCTCTATTTAAATATGATGGGTTCTACATATTAATTAAAAGTGATATTAGGAAAAGTAACAAACACTAAAGCTTGACTAGCTATGCTAATAAAATATAGGATAACAATCAAAAAACTGTTTAGACCAGTTGATATTAATGTCATTAAGCTAAAACTGCAGAATAATAATGTTCTGATGTAAGAGTGATATATTTTTCTTCTGATTGTCAGATTTTCCTAAGATTTTAAATTAGACCTAATGAACAGTGAAGAGCAAATAGTTTTCACCATCACTGATGTTACTGTGGTTGTCTGTCCTCTCACTATGGCTGCATCTTTCCATTAGAGGATGACATGTTATATTCTAGAGCCATTTACTACACCTTATGCCCGGGTGAGACTAAACTCGAAGGTGAGATTAACTGTGACTAATGATTCCTTGTCCATTACATTCAGATAACATGTAATATGTGATGGGTAGTAAATATTAAATACCAGCAATATTAATAAAACGTATTGTTCATGGCAAAAAATGCATGTTTGTAATGAAGATGCCCTGTGAAGTTAATTTTGGTCTGCAATACTAACAATAGCATTTTTTCTACACTTTAAAGAAAAATAAATACATTTTTGTTCTGTACTTCTTGTAAATTTAACAGGTCTCAGAAAAATAGCGGATTGAAGACAAAATCACATCTGAGTGAAAGTGAAGACATTTATTACACATTGTTATTACAATTGAACAAGCTGTATATTATCTACTCTGCATATAACAAAACTATAAAGAACTATAAGTACCAATAAAGTTAATATGCTAACAAACGCTTCTGTCTGTTATGTAGAATTTTAATTAAACCAGTTGTTGCTTCTGCTCATTCTGCTTGTGCATGAATGCTGTTCAAAGAAAAAGAAAAAGCTGCTGCTGCTCATTTCTTCTAAACAGAGGGTGTGGTCAACTGCTGATGTAAATGTGTCACATTGCTTTGTTTTCCAAAAAAGATGAACCAAATTTTTGGTAGGTGAAATACACCTGCAAAGGTTACTGAGCATGACTATGTCAGGTCTAGTGCACACACTGAATAAATGGTGGCTTGTTTCATGCTGCATCAGAAACTGTTCAGTAGAGTCAAAGAAAACAAGCCATTTTAAAATGTTGTTTTACGTCAGACTTAGTGTTTTGAGAAGTGAGAAGATTATATGATTAAGACGCTGAGAAATGGAGCTCTTTTCTACTTGAATATTTAAAATTATATCTGTCACAGACCCGGCTCTGGGGACTCGCGGGTCCGTGAGAAGTGTGTACTCTTATCGTTGTTGTTGTCCATTTGCACTATTTGCCTATTTGCACTACTCTGCCTGGTTTACACCCAATGTCATTTACCCTTATATTGTATATTGTATAGCTTTCTTGTTATATGTAAAATTGTATTGTATTTATTTAGTTTTTTTTACTTTAAAATATTTTACTTGCATTTTTAATCACTCTTATATTTAAATGTTCATTTTCTATTTTATCTAGGGATTGAGAGTAACGTAGTTTCTATTCTCTGTATGTCCTGTACATGTGGCAGAATTGACAATAAAGTTGACTTGACTTGACTTGACTTGTTGTTATTATTATTGTTATTGTTATTAGTTGGTGTGTGCATGTGTCTGTAGCTGCTTTCTGTGGCCAAGTTACAGGCACCTTCAGACCTGGTGGGTCTGGCCACACCCGAAGCCTTGCCACACACCTGCTGCTGATCTGGGCTCGCTGGGGGAGCTATTTAGGAGAGCGATGGAGCTTCCTCCGACGCGGGATCATTGCGTGAGACTCCATGTTAGTCTTTCAGTTTAGGTTTAGGTTTTGAGTGCATGCCTGCTATAGTTGAGTGCTGCTATTGTTTCCTGCAGGAGGAGCATGGAAATCCAGAAGAGCAGCGAGCACGGGGAGTGCAGACACACAGGACCAGAGAGCACAAGACATGGATTTATTGGGAAGGAAGGCACGGCATGGGAGTCATGGGAGAGCACGGGGATTTATTGTTGTTTGTTTCCTTTCACTGTAAATAAAGTGTACTGTTTGCATTGCAGAGTCCTGCGTTTGGGTCCTCCTTCCCCACATCCCCACGGTTTGCCAGGGCAAACTGTGACATATCAGTCCAAATATCAGGATAAAAATGAGCCTTCATGTACTCAGTCATTTTTAAATCCACAAACTAGGGAAGTGAACAGAACTTTGTGACTTTAAAAGTCTTCTGATAAAGTTACAAAGCTTCCAAATATTTCATAATGACCTGCTATATGGAGTGTAACAAAGTGTAAAAAAACAAAATGTAAATACGCAAAGGTTTTACATTACTCTTTTTTAAATTAAATTAACTCTTGAAATTTAGACATTACTAAATGTCTAAATTACTAAAGGCTCTGCCTCCCATTCTTCTTTTAAATACTCTTGGAACAACAAGTAAGCCTGCAGTGCGAGAGCAGAGTGCTCTAATAGGGTGATATGATACTACAAGGTCATTAATATAAGATGGGGCCTGATTATTTAAGACCTTAAAATGGCTGCTCAATCCACATTTCCTTTTGGAAATGTCACGAACTGGGTGTGCGACCCAGTATTTGTGTTTTCAGATCTTGATTTGATATTTGATGATTGTTATTCCTGTTTTTTTAATCTTCCGTTTGTGTTTAGTGATCTTAGTTCCTTTCTTTGTCTTTTTCTTAGTCTGTGGTTAGCTCAGTTCCCATGTTTTCTCTGTGCCTGTCCTGTCTCATGTCTAGTCACCCTTGTGCCTATGTTCCCTCTGTTCCAGAGTCAGTCATGTCTCTGAGTCTGTGTCTTTACGTAGGTATCATGCTTCCTGTTTTACTTTGATAATCTGTGTCCTTTGTCAGTGTATTCTGCATTGCTTCTTTTGTCTCGATAGGTTTGATTTGCCTGTGGGTACTTTAGGCCCTGTGTTTCTCTCAGTAAGTTGCCATGTCATACTGTCACTATGCTGTGTTTCTTCCCTCTGTGTTCCAAGTAACTCTAGTTCTCAGTTCCTGTTTTTTTTTCTAATGTTTTAGTTTGAGTTTTCTGTTTCTAGTTTTGTTTTGTACTGGTAATTATGACTTCCAGCAACAAAGCTGCCGCTTTAAAGTCCTGCCTGCCACACAGCAGCACATTACAGGAAAGCAGAAATAAAACCCAATCAGCAAATTAAGTGATTGCATCACTATGAATGAGTTGAGCTATTTGCAGAAAACTAGCACGGGCACAGCAGCCTTAATTTTTCTTCACTGATATGTGATTTTGACATTACATTTACTCATGTTAAGGGTTTTAATGAATTTCAATTTAATGTGATGATGCTTAGATTCATTCCACCTTCATATGACCTTTACTGTCCAGTATAAAGAAAGTAAACTGTCAACCTGCAACCTATTTTAGTTTTACCGCACCAAAATCCTGCGTCAAGCTCTGACTGTTCTCATTTCCCTCTTTATTTGTGAAGGTGAAGTTCATCTACAATGTAGGCAACAGAAAATAGAGCAATAAAAAAAAGTCATTTTTTTCCACTTATGCTGTAAAAAAATGATTCAAGCTGAGTGCCTTCATTAGAATTGAAATTTAGAAAATAAGTAACACTGAATTTTTAAAGCATTGCCCCCAGTAAAACGTTTGACCTTTTTTGATCTTTTTTTTTTTTGACCCTGAAGCATTTCTACAATTCCAATTTAATTAATGATTTTAGTTCATGGTTGTCAAAGGAGTTGGTAGCCTTTTGAAGAACCTGTCATCATCTTGTCTCATTGAGCAACCTGGTTACTACTAGTATATTTTATAACATTTAATGTTATATAAAATTGCAACATACAGTGTTTATTCTAGCTCCACAGATAATTATTACCAAATTGGATTGTTTTGGTTTTTTTTTTTTTGCTCGTCAGTCACTTCATTAGGTACACTTGTTCAACTGCTCATTAATGCAAACATCTAATGAGCCTACAACATGCTAACAAATCAATGTTTTTAGGCAGACATCAGGATGACCTGCTGGAGTTCAAGCTGAATATAACAACAGGAAAGAAATTTTCAACCAAAATTTAGAAATAATGAGGCACCACTTTTGTGGACATCATTTTGATGAAAAGAGAAGATATTTCACATTTCACTTTCTAACTAAATGAAATCATTATGTGCGGTCATGTGTACATGAACTATGTTTAAATAGCAGAATGCATTATTTTATGTTCTCTGTCATATCTGTCTTATGGCTGAAAGAACTTCAGTGATTTGCTGAATGCCAGAAAATATTTAAAATGTTCACTAATTCTGTGATATATCTCAGCATTTTACTTATTTAACCTTTATTTTTACAAGTAATCTCACCGACACTCAGTGTCGCCTTTACAAGAGAGAAATCTAAAACTAACAAAAAATGTTTCCCGTCTTATTAAAAACAAGAACAAGTTCCCAGTGATGCACATACTACACCTAAACTGAGGATGTGAGCATAACAAACCAGCCTACAAGTTGCACCAAACAGAGCCTTAACTGGTTTCATGTTCCGCCCACTGATAGTGAACTGAAACAAGGTGGCTTGACATGACACAGAAGCCATTCAACTTCTTTGGATTATTGTATTCAACGTCACAAAAATATTTAATGTTAAAATAGATTTATTAGCAAGAAGATACCTCTGCTAACTGCTGTAACACTTCAGTTTACTCTGCAGTGTTTAGTCTGCAGCAAGACAACATGGACGTCAGAGCTCTGTGCATCAGACTGTGTGAGTACTTTCTCATTTCCACTTGACCATATTGCATTTTTTTTGTTTTTACCTTAAGATACAGTAACCTAATGCATTTTTGTGATCCAGTTATAAGATGTGATGACACGTTTACTCTTAGCTGTAAAAGTCAAAAAGAAAGTGTGAAACTTTGTTGTGTCTCTTTAGTGATGGCCAGCATGATTCTGCTGGGTGCACAGGATCTGAAAATTGGTGTGTACATGCTATTTTCTCATCTATATTAAAATTATTAAACATTTTGGAGGAGAGAGCAATTCAGAAGAAAAGTTGTTGTTTCTTGTTCTTTTGTGATTTTAGCGAAACGCGTCCCGTGATGATTAATCATCATATGACTTATGATACACATTAAAAATATATATATTTTTACTCTGTCATTATTAAAGTCTAGTACATCAGTTTAAGTAATAAGAATCTAAACTGAACCTTTCTTTATTCTTTGTTTCAGATGCAGTTTCTCTTCATATTGTTCCAAACAGATTGCAGTTCTTTGAATATGAATCCACAACATTTCACTGTGAAGGAGTCGATTATTGTGAAGTTCTGCATAAACTTAAAAGGAAAATAAATGCATGTAACAAAACTAACATGAGGACACCAACAGGATCATCCTGCAAAATGAGAACTCTTTATACAGACGACAGTGGAGAGTACTGGTATGAGACTGAAGGAGGAATAAGGAGCAACAGTATCAATATTTGTGTCACTAGTACGTTTGAAGAAAAATAAAGAAAGAACAACAACTTTTGATAAATTTTAATTACTTGATATTGGTTATAATTTAATATT
>NW_005188461.1:0-1307 GCF_000239375.1 Pundamilia nyererei
CCCCCTCCATTACTCGACACAAGCTTCGAAGCCTCGATACAGAACGTCACATCACTAGTTCAAAGGATGGCAGTTATATCATATAAGAAAACAAAATATGATCTTATATACAGAAATGATTAAGGACAGTGAACACAACTGAACCTGTATGTAAATTAATACCATAAACATAGCCCGACTTTAATGTTAGTGCTTTTCAAATTCTTGGGTAAAACCCAGAAGTAGCCATGTATATCCACACAGCCTCCACACATCAAACACTTCTGAGCTAAATTTTACCATAGAGTCATAGATCTAGCCTTCTCCATCTATGCAGTGTACTGTACTTTACTATATTATAGGGCAATCAACCCATCTAAAGAGTTTAAAACATCTCAAAGGCATTTACACTTACTTAACTGTCCCCACATCAGTTATGCCTATTGGGGAAACCAAAACAATCAATCACATTTATCTCTGGAAGAGCAACCTCATTCTCTAGGTGCTCCCAGCATGTTTGAGGCCTGGCAAAATCCCTCAATGAAATGTGATAAAACCAAAATCCTACCTACCTGTAGGGTGTGAAACAATGTGTCAGAATTCAGTACACATGTCAAAGGAACTGTTGATATTGTTATGTTTACTCAGACAATGACGACCTAATGCACTTACATCAATTACTTACTTACATCAGGAACTGACATGCTAGAAAAACCGTCTACACAAGGAATTATTAGTCAAGGAGCTGTGAAACATGCATGCTATAATTACTCCAGTCACTTTTACTCATGCTCAGGACTCTAAAAGAGTTTGTGATGCTCAGAGAGTCATGTAAATGCATATCAGTTCTAAAATGATTAGAAACGTCACACCAACGGCCACCTTAGCTTAAAAATACACTGAACCTTTTCAGGCAAAACTGCCTGACTGTTCAATCAGATGTTGTCTGTGTTCATTTCCTGATCCCTCATGGGTGACACAGGCTGTATCCCAATTCAGGGTCTGCAGCCTTAAAGGCCGCATTTTAAGGCAGATTACGTCACAGCAACGCGATGAAGGCTGTCCCAATTCAAAGGCTGCTCGAAATGCGGCCCTCAAATGCGTCCTTCATTTCCCTGAATTTTAAGGATGTGGCAGTGTAGACTTCATGGCCCAACATATCCCAGAATGCATAGCGCGGCAGTGAGTGTGGATAATTTTGCAGAAGAAAAATGGTGGAAGAGGGAGGGGCGCCCGAAGAGTAAACTTTTAAAAGTAAGTACGTCTCTGGTAGGACGTATCAATTCAATTAAAATGACCATTCTACCCAAATTTCTATACCTTTTCCA
>NW_005188461.1:2645-3782 GCF_000239375.1 Pundamilia nyererei
GCAGGCAGTGACCTGGGTGGGAATGAATGGGATTGTTTTGCAGGGATTTTGTTACTTTGGGATATATTATACATTTGTTTATATTCCCTTTTTTCTTTTTCTTTTTTTTCTTTTATTTCACAGCCGAAGATACATTTTTGAACTCATTGCACAGCTTAAATGTACTACTTAACCCTAATGTACAGATCATCTGTAATCCCTCTCTTTTCTTTCTGTTTATATGTATAATATATGTGTTGATGTTTATGTGTATAAAAGGAAACCTCTTAATAAAAAAAAGACATTGTTTAAAAGTAAGTACTGAATATTATGTCACTTATTTATGTGCAATAATAATAATTTAATAACGAAGAACTTTAAAACATTACTGTTGGCCACATGTTGGCAAAGTTATGTGACATTAGCGATGTTTGTACTTTCAGCGTTTACTTGGTTTTAAAGCCTTTACTTTAAAATATACGCCGCTCAATAGTTGACCTTAATCTTACAGAGATGTGATGATTTCATGGATAATTAAAGTCAGTCATATATCCACAAACACAACAGGCTGAAAGTCAGTGATGCTGCTCAGTTTGCAGTCCTGAATATCACGGCACAAGCAGGATTCACTGCACTGTTAATGTTAGCTGTGTTATATTGCTGCCTCTGTTCGGTGGTGTCGAGCCAAATGGACTTTAACGTGTGTTTGAACGAGCTGACGGTTCACTCGTTAAGCTGAAAGAAAGATACTTTACTTTAATCACAGCAGTCACACATGTGTCCACTGTACCATCTGGGACTCTTCTTGTTTAGCACTCGTAATAACACAAACACTAAATCCTCCTTCTCTTGTGCTGTTTTGTAGCACTGTATACACCTGAGACGGTCACCTGTCTGTCTGTCCTACACTCTCTCTCTCTGTTTCTTTCTCTCTGATTGTGTAATAAAAGTATGAACATATGTTTATAAGTTACACTGAGGGTGGGAATGGATGTTTGTATATGTGTGTGTGTATATATGTGGGTATCAGACGCCACCTCTCTGGGGACATCTCAGGCCCTCCAAGGTTTGGAGGCCTATCTCCCCCCACCACCACTTCCCCTGCCAGTGGCGGACCCCCTCAGACATCGGTGCGTTGGTGGTTCTTTGTGTCTGGGG
>NW_005188461.1:5080-6916 GCF_000239375.1 Pundamilia nyererei
GGTCTGATTTTCTCACCCAATAAAGGAAAATTTCATATATCAGTCTACTCTTCATTCTATCAGACACAGTTATCACAGCTCGTACATTTTCTTTTTACACATATATGTAAGCATTGAGCCAAATTTAGTAATGCCAACATATTACACAAACAATATTTGTCTGCTATATATAATACTTTTATATATACACTGTCAAAGATACTTGTCTTTGAGTGAAGATTTAAGGTGATAGAAAATATAAATAACTGCAACTTGAATCTTTGTTCAAGCTCACTGCCGTAATATATCATAATCTGACAAATATAATATTGGCCATGTTATATTTACATTACGAAAGTGAGATGACTAGTCTCATGAACAACATTAGCTAATTGTTATTTACTAATCTTAAAATGACTGTTCAGTACAGAAATGAAGCCCAACAATCATGTTTTACAGTCCTGTGGTCTCAGCCTCAGATACTCAACTAATCAAAGTGATGTCATAAAAAAATGAATGAACAAAAAACCTTTTTTCACCATCATTTCTGTCAAACAAAGCTGTATTTCTCGTGGTTAGTATCATGGTTGCTAGGCAACCTGAGCCACGCTATGAAGGCCAGACCGTTCACAAGCCTCTCACTTCCGCACTTCTCGTACTCCCTAGTACGCGAACTGCGCGTACTCCAAAGCGTGGGGTCGCTGGATTGGGACACAGTCTGTGTTTTCTCATTCAGTCTTTGTCAGGTCGTTCTGTCACAGTCTGGCAGAGGCAGACTGTATGGAGTGATGTAGAGGACCCAAAATGGAGACACAAAGAACGTGGAAGAAAACTTGAATATTAACAAAAAGCGAGCTGTTTAATACGGCTGATAAAAAAGGTACAAAACAAAAAGCAGATACACACTGGGGAGAAACTAACTAGAAATAAACTGGGAGAAACTAAATGCTAAACTCAAAAGACAAAGAACAAAACCTTGAACGTGATAAATACCTGAACATGGAAAAAACCCTGGAGACTTGGAGACATGGAATCATGAAAGCATGGAAACATGATGAGAAACAACAGACGACCTGACAAAAGCTGTGTCCGAATTCAGGGGAAGGATGCTTAAAATGCCATATTTGGAGGCAATGACACAGCGACGCGACGAAGGCTGTCCGAATTCAAAGAGCACTCAAAATGTGGCGACAAATGCGTCCTGCCTCCCCGCGAATATGAGGGTTAGTTGTGACCGAATTCAGGGGAAGAATGCTTCAATGCCATATTTGGAGGCAATTACGTCACGGCGACGCGACGAAGGCTGTCCGAATTCAAAGAGTACTCAAAATGTGGCGACAAATGCGTCCTACTTTGCCCCGAATTTTAAGTATGGGTCCGATGTATCCTTCGTGTCCTACTATATCCCAGGATTGATTGCGGGTCATAGAGGCAGACCCGTCACAGACCCGTCTACATACCTCCGAGTTTACTGTTGTCATGGTAACGGCTGTGTATGTACCACCCGATGCTAATGCTAACTCGGCCATGGAGGAGCTGCACAAGACAATAAGCAACCAGCAGAACTCCCATCCAAACGCAGTGCACATTATAGCTGGGGACTTCAACCATGCTGATTTAAGGTCAGTATTCCCCAGATTTTAACAGCATATTAAATGTGCAACGAGGGGGAAAAACACATTGGATAAAGCCTACAGCAACATCCAAAAAGGCTACAGAGCAACCCCTCTAACACATCTAGGTTTGTCAGACCACATGTCCATGCTGCTGATCCCTGCATACACTCCCATTAGGAGAAGAGCCCCCCCAGTCACAAAAACTGTGAAAACCTGGCCAGAAGGTGCATCACATCAGCTG
>NW_005188461.1:9059-14303 GCF_000239375.1 Pundamilia nyererei
CACACACACACACACACACACACACACACACACACACACACACACACATTCTTACATATATACAGAAGTTCACACATATACATACAATGCCTTGTCTTAGAACCATGTGGGCGTTGCTTTGCTGTGATTAACTGTTTCTCAATAAAAGGCAGCGAGAGGAGGCCAGATTTGGGGTCATTGTGTGGTAGACACCGACGAGGCCTCCCTTGCAAGTAAATAATCAATCGCTGTTGCCTTGTTTCTCTTTCACGGGAATACGTCTCTAAAACCAGTGGGGCTTGTGGAAACACAGACCCAACGCTGTCCACAGCCGCTCACTTCCTGACTACCCGTCCGTCTAAGGACACTACCTTGTGACGTAGGTAGGTAGCGTCCTTATGAGCATCCTTCCCCTGAATTCGGACACAGCATATGACTGAATGAGAAAACACAGACTAAATAAACACAAGGATGATTAGGGGAAATGAAAACACATGGGGAAACAGCTGACACTAATCTGACATAACAAGACAAAGGAAGGAAAGCTGACTATACTGACATAGGACACAGACCTTTAAAATAAAACAGGAAACATGAGACGCAGACATGACAATACAAACTTGATAACATAAGACACGCGGCATGAAACACATAAAAGGTGAGAGAACTTAAATACAGAGGAAGAAAACACAAGGGGAATCAAATGAACTTCGCTGACCTAATGAACTTAAACATAAACATCAACATTAAAATAAACTAAAACTAAAACACTGGGTCAACAGACCCAGGAACGTGACAGATTCATTTACTCTAACGTTGATAATGAAGATCAACTTGTTAATCGAGGGTTAATAACATATTGTTGGAGGCCCATTGATTATGCCCCAATCTATAAGGGGCGTTTTCAAATGGTGATTAAAAATTTATAGAGTATGAAACATATATCAGTACATATATAACATATATCAATAAAGGAGATGTGAAAATCCCTTTAGTTTCTTCACACATCAGTGTAAAATTAATCTGATTGATCTGAATCTGAAGAGATAGATTTTAGAGCCTATTTAAAACTTTAGACCCTCCTGTTTGTGCACAGAGGTATGAGGGATCTTCCAGGAATGAAGGTCAGGCAGTAATTTCATACTTGATCTCTAATTTGGGACCTAACTCCAGAGCATGATATGTTTTACTAATCTCAGCCTTCACTCATAGATGATGGCTCTCTCATGTCAATACCACAGTTTGTTAACTAGCATACTAGTAATAGTTAGAGTGCAGCAGTGGTTTCACATTTAACTAAAATGTAGTCATCTCCAAAATTCCAACTATGACAGGCATTTTTCCATCAGTGTGACTTATTACAGCAGAACAAATGTTAATGTTGTATCTGATGCTTTATCTTAGATAAGTTTGATTTAAATGGTGATTGCTAAAGTCGTGTACAGTAAATGTTTGCAGTTCAAAGAAACTGGCAGTCTGGCATGTGCTTTACTGTCAACAGAGTGGTCAGACAGGCCTAACATTGGGGGGGGGGGGGGAATCAACAGAATTAAAGCAGTGTGTTTGTCATATCCCAAATGATTTTGTGGCATAAAACAGAAAACAACTGCAGTGTGCACTACCTTGTTCACTGTACACAGTCTGAGAAAAATGACCACAGAATAAGCACTTCTTTATAATGCAGTGTTAACATGAGGAAGACTGCTCTACAAAGTCTCAATTAGGTCAGCAAATTAAATAATACAACTCTCTGTAAGCGGTTTGAAAAGGACTCAGGCGCAGACCAGGAATCCTTGGCAAAAGAGACAGTGCGTTTATTTATAGTGAAACACCAGGTGAGAATATATATATATATACAGCATGGCAGGGAAAAGGCTCTGGGGCTCCAGGGTCCAGGGAAAACAGGGATTAATCCTATACAAGCTCTTTCTCCTGATTCCAAATACACACACGCTCGCTCGGGTCCCGGGCAGATCTATACACACACACGGAGAGATGTCCAGGTTAGAAACGATCTCAAACTCATAGATTCCGATTTAACAGATTCCGAGAGACTGGCGCTGATGGCTCAACGATCCAGCGAAGAATGACACAGGTCCGCCATCATAAATAGTGCTCCAATCGGCTGGGATCGGCTGCAGGTGTGACGGTGAGCACAGGTGCGTGGGCCAGGGGCGGGAGCACCCTGGTAGCGCCGGAGAGAGAGAGAGAGCAAAAAAACCAAACAAAACATGTTGCCTAACACAGAGTCAGCAAGCGAGGCAGGGGGACCATGACAATTTATCCCTTTCTAGGATAAGTATCTTCTTAAGAATGGGTTCCTTTATTTGAAAGGCATGAAAATGATCATGGAAACACGTTTCATGCTCCACCATAAAAAAACTGCTTTACCATCAAGCAAAATGATCAAGGTTATCTTGCTGAAAAACTGCATATTTTCATCACTGCCGTACAGAGCCCAACACAATATTCAACTCCACTACACTTTACACAGTGTGTGAGTTTGACAGTGGTCTTTAAATAAACATAAAGATATGGAGATACAACTTCTGAGTATTCTTGTGTTTCAAGTGAACGTAAGTCAATGTTGGGGGTTTCCTTAATTGTTCGTGAAGTGATCCTCAAGGCTCTGCCAGGACCGAAACACAAAAACAGGCATCACTTTAAGCCCTGTTAAATATCAACACTTCATCGAGTTCTTTTGATTCCTCATAGGCATCTGATGGAAGACAAAGCACTGCTCAGTAGACCATTTCACACTTTATTCTCTTACACAATACTTCTAGAAGGGATATGCGTCCTGCATGACACGTTGCCGCGAATCTCAAAATGGTGGTGCCCCCCTAACATTTATTTATTACAGAAGCTGTCCCACTCTGCAGACAGTGTTTAGGAGTTAAATACTAATGCTGGAAACTTCACTCTTATATAACAACTGGTTGAGGGTGTGAACATATAAGATGTGAGCCATACACACATTATGCAATATTACCTCTTTGTATTGTTTCGCAGTAAAGTCACATAAACTGGTACATTTTTAACATTTTCAGCATTATAATATGGTAATAGCAAATCATGAACAGTATTATTATGGGGTTGCTATATTAAACATGTTTAATAGTGTACAGAAATTACAATTTTATTACTCAAAGATTACACTGTTATCAAAATACTATTACTAATTAGTTTTTCATCTTTACATTTTTTCTACATTGTAATTCTTATTTCCTGGCTCGTTATTGCATGGTTTTACACTTTTTCCAGGAAAAATGGAAAGCTGTAAGAAGAACAATTGAGATTCAGGATAAGTTTCTGGGAAATCATTTTGATGCTAAAGAACACATTAAGGAAAAAAAGATAAGACATAATTATTTTAATTTGAGTTTAATGTTTGTTTATATTGCAGAAAATGGCAAGGTTATCAGAGCTAATAGCCATGTCTTACACAGATTTTAAAAAGTTGTTTATATGACTGATTCATGAAGTTGCACTTTGGATTGAATATTCAAAAGTTATCAGGCTTGGGCTTGGGCTTTGCGATCGGTTTTTTTCCACCTGGAGAGATTAAAACACAGTACCACATATATTAGACCACTGATGAAAACTTTGCATATGCATTTCTGTATTACTGTCTCATGCTGACTATGTGTAAGTTGAACTTACAGAATGTCACACTAATGAGCTCACCTGCTGGTCCCTGGGTAGACTTTGTATCTATTTGCTTGTAAAGAGCCTCATTTACTTTTTTAAGACTATTAAAAAAGTGTTTTGCTGCTTCTTCTCCTTTATTCTTCACCATGTCAATAAGGGTGCGAACTTCATCCCTTTTGACCGATTTACTTTCAAGTATAAAGTCTTTCTCCGATTCACTCAGAACTTCAAGATCCAAAAGGAGATCCAGGAGAGTCCCAAGATTTGCAAAGTTAATTTTTTCAATCAACAGTGTTCTGTTGTGGCGAAGCAGCTCTTCTAAACAAATAAAATGCAGCAGAATTTCAAGATCCAAAAGCCATTTGTACAATAATACACGTTTGACACATTTTTAATAATCACTTTTTCTCAAATAACTCCCAGAGAACAAAATTATAACTGAAAATGAAATGTAACTGAAGACCACCAAACAGTAAGTGTCCAAAAATAATAAAGTGTTTGTGTGTCATAGTTCCTCCTTGAACACAAATATGAACTATAAATCTAGAGGAAAACAACTTTTGTCTCCATACTAGTTTTCTGGTCTTAAAGTCTTTTATTTTGTGTTCTGGATAACTTTTCTACCAAATCAAAAATGATGGACAGACATAACTAGTTAAAAATAGATGTATTTAATAAACACGGTATACGAGTCAAGCTTCCTGGCCAGATTTAATGTTTCTGTCCTGCCCTCTGTTATATCCCATTCAAATTGAGCAGCTATTGTTTAATTAAATATGTGCTCTTTGGACTATTTTACACACACACAGTGAGAGAGAGAGAGAGAGAGAGAGAGTTTTCATTTTTAACATAATCATGAACATTAATATGTAGCAACATTATTTTTGTAAAGTATTTTTGATGAAGTCTTACCATATTGTCCCATTTCTGAACCTTCTTGTATCACAAGGTTGATATTACTCGCTTAAGAAGTTATGTTGGGAAACCTACATAGGAGCTTTTAAACTTGAAAGCACGCCTCCAAGAATGCTGATTGGCTCTGATTAGTGGACAGGGCGTTCACTGTTTATCATCAAGGAGCTGAATTCCAAGAACGTTATCACTGCTAATCTGTAGAAACTTTTGGATTGCCATCCTTTATCGCTTTGGGCTAAAGGGCTGAACAACTTCTGGGCTAAAAGAATTCCCTGTATCATCAGGGACTGAATCTGAGTGATGGCTGAGACTTTGTGTCCATTCCGTGGCAAATGGTGAGAAAAGGGGCTAAATTCTGTAAAAAAGACATAACTGTCTTCAAAGTGATGATATTGAACAAATTCAAGTGAAACACAATTTAGTGTGTGATAGATTTGATTTTAAATTCATGCCTATGGGCTCAAATTGTGGTCATAAATATTTTGTACCTGTAAATCAGTTTTGTACTTATAAATCAGGATTTGTATGTGTAAAAAGAATTTGTGTGTGTGTAAAAAAGATTTGTGTGTGGACTTAGCCAAAAAATACGTGTGAAACTCTGCACTCAACTTTCAAGTTACACACAGAGGGAAAACCAGCACACCGCAGACCACGGCCTCTCTGTGTGAGGATCTAAACGTATTCTACGCTAGATTCGAC
>NW_005188461.1:16237-29317 GCF_000239375.1 Pundamilia nyererei
CAAGTCCTTGAAGGGAATAAATGCCCTTTTACATGCTAGCCCAGCGTTTTCCTTCATCACCACGAAGGAAAACAGTCTTTGGTGGTCCAAGTTTGGTGATTTTTGTGTCACAGGTTTATGTGCTTAATACAGGGACCTCCAGAGCCTTTTCAACAGCGCTGTGGACCTCGAGGGGGGGCAGTGTTGTGGAAATGACACAGTCTTCAGTAGTGGGGATAGTTACAAAGCTTTCTTCGTTATGAATTAGCGATACAGGTTTTTATTGAACATTTGAAGAACCAGCAAAAAAAAAAGAAACTCTTGTAGAGGACATAAAGTCAGAGATAGAAATGGCAAGGAGAAGGTGCATCTAGTACAGGTAGAGCTGCTGCAAAACCCCACAGAGCCCAGCAGCCAGCGCAACAAATTCTGGATTCTTGGCTTTTAGTTAGCAGTTAGCATTAGCAGCACATGCTGCGTCCGATGTGAAAGGACTTTTATGCTGCGCACTGTGACTCACAGCAATGGTCCCGGTCAGCCCTGACTTTGTGTTAAACTAATCCTAAAGTAATAATGGTATTTCTAACCACTGATATAGCACAACTTTATCCTTTCAACAGCTACTGTAAGTTAGGGGACCTAGCTTCTGAAGTTGTGAAATCAAAACAACCATTCTTTGTGTATTAGTTCAGTCTTCTTAACCCTCTGGGGTCCAGGGTATAATTGGCTGTAATTGACTACTTTTGATTTTACCTCTATATTTCACCTTTAAAATATGTTTGTTATGTTATGTTTAATATAATACGGCGACCCCAAATTAACATATTTGTTTGGGGTCACCGGACGCACCGGCGACCCCAGAGGGTTACGCAGTGTTGGTCAAGTTACTTGAAAAAAGTAATCAGTAACTAATTACTGATTACTTCCCCAAAAAAGTAATCCCGTTACTTTACTGATTACTTAATTTCAAAAGTAATTAATTACTTAGTTACTTTTTAAAAACATGATTTACAAACTGAATAGGTAATAAAGCAATAGATCTTTCAGCCCAATTCTACTTTTTCTACATAATCCATCATACAAAATTAATCAAATGGAAAAGTCTCTTTTTAAACTTGTTTTATTAGCTTTAATTTTTTAACTTTATGCATCAAGCAAAAATTTTATTATATGCAACATTCACTGACTGGAAGAAATTTGTTTAACATTTAAACTTGCATTATACTTTCATTGATATATTTTGTATGAATTTTGTTGTCTATCTTCTATGTATCAATAAAAAGCAATAAAAGTATTTTTGAGAAAATCTGTTTTGAATGCAGTTTTATATGCTGAATTTTATAGTAAGTAGAAATCTTAACCCAGATGTTAATGGTAATATAACCCTTGTGATGGGTTCTGACTTTCGACCCAATTTTTATTAACCTCAGCTTTAAACATTGGTCAGTTTAACACAATTTTTGGTAATCCTAGCCCAGTGTGCTGGGTCAAACCAATAGCCCAACCCTGTTAAGTTGAAACAACCCATCGTTGGCTCGGTCCATATTTGACCCAGCACTGGGTTAGAAATTGGATTATTTTTAACCCAGCATTTTTTAGGGTATATGCTGTAGGAACTGAAAGCATAGAATGATGGCTCAAATTAAAAGTGAAGGGCTGTTTACTTGTTTGTCATCATCAATGTACATTCGTACTGTGCTTTTCTAGAACTATAAATAAATACAAAGAAGAAATATTCTTAATTCAAATAAAGAATTACATGTTCGCTACATATGGCAAACAGATTTATTTATGCATTTATATTTAAATCTCTCCAAGTATGAGTCAAATTAATAAAATATGCATCATTTACTATCCATAAGGATGAAACACAATACAGAGTTACAAACAAAGCTTCACCATGGCAATAACCCAGGCAGATACTGTAAGATTAAACAGAGAGACTTCTGGTACACTTTACTCATGTGACCCTATACATCCAATAGGAAGGAAAGCAACTCAAGCTACAGCAAATTCATTGGACCACACTCTAAAAGTTATCCACTAGGAGATGCTAAAATGCTCAACTTGCAAATAACATAATTATACATGAATACACAATAGAACCCTGCAAACATGATAAGACTGTACTTAAACCAGTTTTATCTGTGCAAGAATGAAAAAAAAAAAACACCAGGAGTCTTAAACCCCCTCTGCCCACTCGCCAAAAAAAAAAGTTTTTTAAAGAGATACAGAGCAAAAGATAATTTTCTCTTAGAATTGGTTTATATATTCTGAATATTTTAATTATACACACTACTCATTATCTTGGTTATGCATTTGTCATTCACCACTGAACCTGCTCTGTTATACGCACAGTACAAAAACAGCCCATTTACATACCAAGCCAAAGACAGACAATAGAAATACAAACCCTAAAGCAGAAGAGGAATTATATGTGGAATCATCTTTTACCATCACCAAGACAGGTCTTCTCTTAGTAGTCAAGCAGGTAGAAGTTCTTTGTCAGAGTACATCTGTCTTTGCTTGGCATCTGAATTCCACCAAAATCAGATTCTTCGAAGCGCTGCATGACCTTTAGGATTGAAAAAAAGGCAGCTTCATCACAGGGTGTTGTCTATCCTATATATGACGATTTGATGAAGAAACAAAATAATTAATTTGCTTAGCTCACTTTTCTGAACAGTTCATCAATGTGATCCTCATGAGCGAACTCATTGAACACTTCAACAATATATTGGATAAAAAAGGAGCCATATGACGGATCTCTGTATGAAACCGTATCTGCAAGCCAACAGAAACAGACAGTTTGTGTTGCTGGTATTTGGTCAGTATCAATGATTAGCTACTAAAAGCTGGTGTTACTTGTTACTGGAACACTCACTAGGGGTGCAGGACAGAAGAGAGATGAAGTCCTTTTCTTTGTGTACCACAGCATCTGTCTCTATATTTCTTCCACTAGCAAACAATGATGAGTTTTGTTGTGTGATATTAGCTTTGGCTAAATCTTCATCAGGTAAAACCACCAAACCCGCCTCATCTGAAATAAACATGCAGGCTTACTCAGAATAATGAAATCTGATTGAAATAATTAAGAAAAAAACAGGCCATCTTTAGAGTGTAAACACCAAAAAAAGTATATCACGTAAAGTGTGAACATTGGGTCTATTTGGAGAAAATGCATCCATGAAAAACAGCTGTTGGTTATGAGAAATTTAAGCTCACGTTAATTGTATATGAAAGTGTAAATGTAAATGCATCTTAACATTTCTGGGATGAATGAATGGAAATCACCTCCTCTACAAGCCTGGAT
Source organism: Pundamilia nyererei (assembly GCF_000239375.1). Lineage (NCBI taxonomy): Eukaryota > Metazoa > Chordata > Actinopteri > Cichliformes > Cichlidae > Pundamilia > Pundamilia nyererei. The sequence goes on from NW_005188461.1 coordinate 19,530, forward strand.
GATGATGACCTTGGGCTTGTTATGCAGTGCAGGACAATTCTCTGTGTTTAATAACTTGTAAATATTTTCAGTTTTGAAAGGTTTACAGTCAGTGCCACAGACAGCTCCCAGACTTCCATGAGACATGATAACTACAAACACACTATCTGTGTGGACAAGCTGTGGGTGTTTTGAGAACTTTTGTAGAGCTTCTTCAATCTTCTGTAAAATCAAAAAGTTGGTTTCAATCACTGTATCGTTTTATCAGTTTGAGAAATGTCAAAGTAGAAGTGAATTGTTTTTAGCCTTTAAAACTACCTTTGCAGTCAAGTTCTTATATTTCACCACATCGTATCCCAGCTCCGCAAGCATGCAGTGCATTTTATAGTCATCTTTCTCAGCTCCGTGTCTGGTTGAATACCGGTTGAAAGTTTTGTTTGTAATCAGTAGGGCTACACGCTTTGAAATGGACTCTTCAGTCACAGGATAATTCTAAAAGGCAAAGATATTTACAAGAATCAATTAGGTTTTTTAACACATTTTCATTCAGCACAGTTCATCCCAAAATTCTAAATTTACTTTGTAAAAAAATAAATAATTTTAATTTGTATTAGAGATTAAATGCTTAAAAATACAGTATAATGCTGTTTACCCAGGCCAGTCTTTGAAAAGATTGTAAACTGCAAAAACACATACATTTTTACCCTCTCTCCAGTCATCTGTGCTGTAATGCTGTGTGCTAGATGACCATTCCTGCTCTTTTTGGGACAATACAACAATACAGATAGAATTAAAAAGCACCATTACTGCCATCAGATGACTTTTCAGTAGTATACATTTCTCTGTGGTACATCTATAAAATAAGCATTACAATAACAGCTCAAGAAAACCAAATTTTCACCTTTCTGTGCAGATGGAAAAGTGGACACATGCAGCGAAGAGTAAAGTGTGGAATCTATTTTCTGAAGATGTGTAAACATTATCCTGCAGGCTTTGTCTCCTTTTTTCTTTACTGTGTCAATGAAGCAGCGTACCCTATCTGCTCTGGATTGATTCTCTTCTAGTATGGATTCTTTCTCTAAATCATTCAAGATGCCATCAGTAACAAAGGCTTCAAGGAGCTCTTTAAGATTTTCTTGTGACACCCTCGACACAAACTCTTTCCGCAACCTGTCAAGCTCCTTCTCTGTAGGAAGAATAAAAGAGACATGATGAGACATATAATTCTCACTTTGCTCTTTTAAGTGCCAAAGAAAGATGAAGACATGACATGCTGCAGTAGTCAAAGTATGCAAATACAAATATAAATACAAATATAAAATCTAATGAAAGAGTCTTATTAAAGAATACAACAATGCTTACCTGCCATTGTTCACTCGCTCTGTCACATGAGTCAAGCCTGATAACGTTTATGTTGGAATCTAAACTCCTCACCCCTCCCTCATGTGACTAATTTGCATCATGTTCACTGGTTGGTTATTTCCTCTCTGCAGGTAAAAAAAAACACGTGCTTTCAGTTCACCACATCTAAGAGTCGAGCAAATATCATATAGATGTGCAGTCGTCTATGGTCCTCAGAAAAAAGGATTACATGAGAAATTGATGCATTTAAAGTTGTTTATTACTTTATAATGTTTTTTACAAATTTCTTTTAGATTGTTTACTTTAGTAGTTGCAATCATAATTGCAATTGTGCAAAAGTGCAAGAAATTACATTTCAGTTATATTTATATAGCAGCAATTCACAACAACTGTTAACTCAAAAAACTTTATATTGTAGGCTTCAGACCACACAATCGGAGAAAAAAATGAAGAATAATCGGACAGCCCCCTATGAGCAAGCACTTGGTGACCCCACCTGTTTTCTAATAGGAAGAAACTGCCAGCAGCTATTTTGTAGCTGTTTATTCTACTACTACTACTATTTTTAGTAATTGTAATGATATATCAATGTCTTCCTGAGTGGCTGTTATCTGTAATATTTACACTTTTCTCTCTTGTCCTTTTACTACATCTTCAAATGAATGATTAAAATATGATTTTTAAAAGAAATCTTCTTTGTCATTTGTCAGCTTTTTCTGGGCAGTTCAGATCTGTAGTGGCTCCTAAACTGTTGCTTAATTGAACTGAATTAAAGTCAAAAGTTCTGGCCAGTTCATTACTTTGTTTCAGGAATGTACCAAAGTGTTTATCTGCCACTCCTAAAGTTTTTGCTATCTGTCTAATAGATATATTTTTGCCACAGTAAATTGGCAATAAAGGAAACTCAGGCACAGGTTAAAGTCCCCAAAAAAGTGTGGCTATAACTGCAATCATCACAGGCCCTCAGAAAAAGTGAACAGGCCTCTTCAGCAAGGCTGGACTGGGACAAAAAATCGGCCGGGGTATTTTGACTAGAGACCGGCCCACCAGGTATTATAGGAAAAGCCATAAAGCCTTTGAAACGCTGTTGTGACAGTGATGTACACTGTATGGTTGGTATATGTATGATTTCTATACATTTTACATCAGATAAAAACTTTGGTTGTAATTTTTGTTACAACCAAAAAAGTTGTTGACTCATAACGAACATGATTTTAATAGCAAGAGCAGCTGAGGACTCCAGATACCCCAGCAAACATAAGGTTGATGCCATGGCAAAGCGATTTATGGACTACTACCCAATGCTTAAAGAAACATGTTTCCACACATGTGGGGGCCGCTGATATTATGCACCCTCGCCCCAGATGTACTCTGAGTACATCTGTGGCTTTTTTTGTTTTCTTAAAAATTCTGCTAACAATGGAACCCAATCACTTCACTGTTTGTCATGCAATCTTTGCAATCCATTTAATAGTGACGACTTGGCAGGATCAATGAACAATTTGAGTATGGGTGGTTAGTTAATTTGTTGGTCTGATTTACATTTTGGTATTTTTGTTTTATTGTTTTGCACAATAATAGATATATAAAGCCTTACTGTGGCAATAAATGATTTATAAAGCTCTGCTTTGTGTTTTTAGCTGGTTCAGCTGACTTCTTTGACAGCCAAAAAACTCAGGCAAGATGCTACAAGACTCTCCAAGAAATATACAAGACCAAAAAACTGTTGTAACGCAACTGCTGAACCTGGAGTTTGAGTCTAGAAGACAATTCATTAACTCTGATGCTATAAATGAGCAAGGCAGAGCAGTGAACACTCTAGAGGCATACCCTTGTTTCAGAGAAGTGGATCATGTAAGCAGCACTTATTTTTTTGCCTTCCTGTTATTGCTTTGGAGACATTTTGATATGATTTTCAATTTTTTAAATGCCAACTCTCATGTTTAAATGGTTATCATTTATTGTCAAGACCAGATATAAAGCCAGACAGATCTGTCTTAGTTGGGTTTCTGCCTGTATTTTTCAGGTCCTCGATGAGCAGCGGAGGATTATTCAACCATCAAGCTCATGATACATTTCTGAGATGAAGGATAGATGGGAAAGTTTCTACTCAAAGGTGCGGTTCTATGGTGTCATGAAGAAAGTTATGAGGCCGCTGAATACTTTGGATGGAGGCAATGCTACAGTATCTTGATTTGTCTACGTTTATGCTTTGCAGATTACATTATTTGCAAAGCTTAATGGTGTTGCCCTGTCTTATTTTCCTTTTTTCAAACCAGCGGAATATGCAGCAGCTGTGTTCACAGCCCTTCCAGTGCCTTTCCCTTCCAGCACAGTACCACCTAAGAAGCTGGGCATCTGTAGTGAGGCTTTTTTCCATGTCCTAAAGGTAAGGCTGCAATATTGTATGTGTATATATTGTTGTATTTTGCAGTTACTCATGCTTATATTTTATATATTTTACTAAGTGCAGTCGGTCTAAATATTCTTACAGTTCAGATCCCCATAACATGTTGATGTTAATAAAACCTACAAAAAATCTAAAATAAAATTGGATCTATTTTAAACTCTAATGTGACTCAAAAATAGTCTTTCTTAAGGTCTTGTTCGAATCCCCTTCTTTCTTCTTTGTCATGTAGATTTCAGAAGACCCTGAACGCTACCTGCGTCAGCAACCCCTGGCTTATCGAGTTCTGCTAGTCTCTGAAGGCAACTGCATGATTGCTGTTGGAACCACACCAGTGAGCACCTTTCACCGGAAGGATCTTAATGAGGGACTGCTCTATCTGCTCTATTCGTGCCATGAAGATACGCTAAGGACCCAGCAGACTGTGTTTTTTTCTAGCGGCAGAGAGCAGTGCTTTTCTCTTGGGTGGAGGAGCTCAGGTGGAAACAGCAGCTCTTCTCAGAGAGGGAGCACGTCTTCGAAGGGACTCGTCTGGGAGGGCCTCTGAGACACCGCGGTCTTCCACCTGCTGCCTCATCTGCACAAGAGCATTCGCCGTGGAGAGTGGGTGCCACTTGCCGAGCCTCTGCCGCTCACTCTCTCACCGCACCGCTCCTCGCTCGCCCACCGGCCGCTTCACTTACCAGCGCTTCCACCTCACCGGGGTGCAGCGGCTCCGCCCTCCGTTTTAGCTCGGTGGAGGCTCCGTCGCCCGGCGTTCCTGCTGTCATAGCCAAGGGAAGGACTACTACTCCAGCACCCGTTCTTGTTCCTCAAGTGGGGGTGGCTGGTGTCCAACTAGCTCCCCTGTTTGTCCCAGCGCCCAGAGTGAGGGTGGCCAGGACCCAATCTAACCTCGCTGAAGGCTCAGGTGAGCTCATCCAGCCATTACTCTCATGTTCTGGAGGCTCGGAAGAGCTGGCCCAGCAACCTGCTCATCCATCACTTCATCCTCATCCAGCTTTCCAGGCCCTAGCTCAATCCCTAGTTAGCTTAGCGGGTTTATTCCCAGCTCAGGCTTCAGCTCTATTAGCACAGGCAGCAGCAATGTCACCATTGCCAGCTCTGCCACCCATTCAGCCATTAGTTCAGGCACCCATCCAGTCGTTAGATCAACCACCCGTCCAGTCATTATCTTGGTCACCAGTTCAGTCACCAGTTCATTCTCTAGCTCTGTTACATGACCTGCAGCCACAGCATTCAGAGCCGGCTGTGAGCTCTGCCTCACCCCACCTCAGCTTGGGGTTTCCTCACCTGCTGGCCCTATCTTGCCTCAGCCAGGGGTTTCCGCATGTAGAAGAATTTCTTTTATTTATGTATTATTCACGTTATTTTATTCTGTAATGCCTTGGTGCCACTGGATTTTAGCATGTCTCAATGTCTCTCACACTCATGCAGTTAGACAGATGGTGGGCGTCTGGTAAGGAAATTGGGGAATGCAGAAAACTCCACAGGAAGAGTCTTTTGCCTCTTCAACAACTCTAAATGTGACCCTGTGTGGACTCCCCAAAGCTGGTGCTAGGAGCGCAGCGGTCCACCTAAACAAAGGGCTCTAATACTTAACCAGATACAGAGTAGGTGTCCTCCTATACCATAAATCAGCAAGAGAAGGTACGACCTCTCTAATGACCTTAAGATGTGTGTGTATGCCAGAGTGCTCTGGGAGGCATAGAGTCTTTGTAGCCTGCTAAGGATCACACATCCTATCATTATGCAATCGATTATACACCTCTAAAAATATATATGGTTATATAATTCTAAGCATAAATGACAATCCACAATATAAACCTGACAGTGTGAAACAGCTGTGTACTGCCTTTTTTTTCCCGTAGGAGGTATTTATACCAGGACCATGCTGGGCGCAGTTAGAGACTCTGCCGATCGTCTGCCGCAGCGATGACATTCCCTCACCAAGCTTGGGTTTCTGTGCTTTATTGATTAAAGGATGTTAGCCACCGCTCACCATTTGTCTGCAGGCTTTATTAAATGAAAACTTCCACAAAATATGGCGTAACGAACAGAATGGTCTGTGTGGTCAATGAACAACGATTCCGTGGACGGAGCCATGTGTTTTAGCCACAACCGAGACCATCGACTTTGAGGGGACTCTTGCAGATGGGTGAGCTGTAGCTAAGTTGAATATTGTCATGGAGGTGTTTTTTTCTGACCGAGCAGTGGAGTGCCTGCCAACTCCGAAGTTTGAGTCTCTGGAGGGAAAATCCAGGGGTTCGAGCCCCCACGCCTGTGTTTGTTTGCAGTCCATCACAGAGAATGGTGGTTCTTTGGTTCCGGTCCATCACAGGGAACGGTGGTTCGAGTCCACCGTTGATAATCATTTCTGCGCACTACAGTGTGCAGAGTGATGATATATTAGCACTTTTCTGCTGAGAAGGGAAGAAGGCCATTGCAGAGGACGCTCTGAATGTAAAGGGAAGCTGGATCCAGTAAGGCGGCGGGCATTCCATTGGGCGGCCAGGGACAAAACTCAGTATGTGACTGTATGGTAAGAACTGTGGGTAAAAGTAGGTTGTGTTCGATGGCAGAGAATGGTTGTGTGAGAAAGGGTTCATTCAGCATGAGCCAGTTGAAAGTTGGAAAAGCAGTTGGAGAGAAAGGTAGGGATATTGAACAAGTGCGTTAATAGGTTAATGTGTGGGTGTAAAAACTATAAAAACCATGGGGGAAAAAACTATGAAAAACGGGAAGAAAAAACGAGGAAAACAAAGCAAATAGAAAAGAAAAAAGGAGTGTAGAAATGTGTGTAAAAGGAATTGTCTCCAACTGGGGGGAGCGGTGATACTGCAGGTCACCCTCTGCCCATGGTGGACACAAAAGAAACAGAATAGGAGTGTTGTTGATGAAAATAAGCAATAATAATATGAAGAGGGTTTTGTGTTTCTCAGAACAACTAAAATCTCACTTTCGGGGTTTTAAGACAGGAGAGTTCAAAAACAAAAGTGAGGGAAGATGTGTTGCTTCAGGAGTGATGAGAATGATAGCAGTGACAGTGAATGATCAAAATGTCTCAGTCTGTCAGTTGCGGGAGGGGAAACAGACCTGGATCAATTTTCCATGTGCAGCGGTCAGAAGAAAATTATAGGTTAAAATCATTAGAAACAACCAGGCTGAGTTTTGGATGAATTGTTTTTGCAGCTTCACTTCCATGTGTTCCTCATCCTGAAAAGCAAGCTTCTCCCTGAAGACAAGAAATGCTGTTCCAAAAGCAACAACATGGCAGGCCAACAGACCACAGCAGTATCCTGAGCAGTGAGAGACCCAGCAGCAGCATGTGCAAACAGCATCAGCATCATCATGACTGGATGGATGGAGATGCGTTTCCAACAAGGTGCAACTTCACTGTGTGTGAATGGACCTTGGGAAGTGAATTTCCAGTGAAATGACAATGAAAGAGACAGTGGTAATACACAGGACAAAGATGAAGTGGGGGGCTGATGGATGAATCTTTTGGGAATTTATCTGGCTGATGCATTTTCTTTTGTTACCAAGGTGAACCTGACAATTAGTTTTGTTTGATTTACGCTGCTAAGATGAAAAGCATGTTTCATTCTTTCTGAATCCGCTTCCGGTTTCGGGTCCGGGTCGCTGCTCATGCGGTCGACCGGCCAGTCAGCGGAGCAGTTTTGCGTTCTTTTTCTAACTTTAATGCTCTTTTCATTGTTGTATTTCGCCGTTTACTCGGTATATTTGTATTATGTGCGTTCTCTCCGCTCCAAGCTGGATGAGCTTCAAGCCTGTGTCAACCACCTACATGAGTACAGAACTGCCTCCGTTCTGGGATTCACAGAATCGTGGTTAAACAACAGCGACGACGATAGCGCGCTGCACATTGATGGCTTTTCACCACCTCTTCATCTGGACAGAGACCGCGAATGCACCGGGAAGCAACATGGCGGCGGCGTGTGTCTGTATGTAAACAACAGCTGGTGCTCTACAGTTACTGTGAGGGAGAAGCTACAGACATCGAGCTTCTGGCTGTTTCCCTGCGCCCCTACTACCTCCCCGGAGAATTCCCACAGCTTTTCATCATCTTGGTTTACATCCACCCCAGAGCTGATGCAGCTAAAGCCACAGAGTACTGTTAGATTATAATATTATTTTATGCCATGTTATACCCCTAATTAAAGATTGTGAATTATTATGTAGTTTTAGTTTGCATTATTCTCCTGAATTAGAAGAAGCTGATAACTATTGCATTAGTTAAACTGATGTGCATTATATTAAACTGTTGAATGATATTGTTTTATGATGCATTATACTGCTGAGTTATAAGAAATACTGTTTGCAGAAAGTCATCGCCTTATTTGTCTGATTAGAAGAGAACAGAACATACTGGAGTTTTCTGCCCCATCTCAGCAGGAGCAGATAAACGGGAAGCCAAGGTCGTAGCTTAGGTGCTGTGTGAGAGAAAGAATGTGAATGTTTAGGCTTTTATGATAAGGTGGAGACACCAGAGGCTATAAAAGTTTGAGCAATGCTCCACCATTTTGAGATCTGATGCTGTCTGCATCAGTGTCCATCTCCCACGCGTGTGATCATTAAGACCATCGTTTGACTCAACCCGACCGGACCAGTGTTGTTATTGTGGTTTTTCTCTTGTCTCCATCCCCAATAATTTTGAACCTTAACATTTTGGGGGCTCGTCCTGTGGTGTTGGGGTGGAATTTAAAAGTTTGGATGGTCTGAGGTTGTCGAACGGACAGGCACGAGCCAGTGGTCTGACGTGAGTGGGCATAAGCCGGCTTATCTAAAGGTAAGGCACTACCTGTTGAATTATTTCCAAAGTGTGCCAAATTGGATATGACTAAATTAAAGTCTACTCACTGAAATTACTGGTAGAGGGTCTGTTTTGATTTTGATGAGAATCACCGTGTGTTATGCAGTTAAAGTCGGCTAAGAGTCTGTAATGAAGTTGAAGAAGTATGAAATGCTGGGTTAGAGTCCCAAGGAAATGAGATAAAGGCTCAAGTAGTTTGGTAGGGAATTAGTCATGTTGTTGGTTAAAGTCCAAATTGGGTTTAAGTGTGGTCCTGTGTGATTATAAGTGAGGGTAGGCTCCATTGACCTCTAGGTGGCACTTGCCTTAGTCAGACTCTTGTTTTAGGGTGTTGACTGTTGTTTCAAATTGTTATAAATTATTATAGGACGGCACCAGAAGTTGCTAAGAAGCGCATAGCCCAGAGGTTACGCTCCCTCCTGGCCGTGGACGCGCTGTCTTGACCTGTCGGCGAACAGGGTTAGTTCAGTTTGGCTTATCTGTGGGGTACAGGGCATCCTGAAATAAGCTAGGAGTTAGAGTCTCCTCACCGTTTGGAACGGTGTGATGTGCTTTTTTGGATACTGTTAAATTGAGTTAGGGATGTTAGAAATTAGGTCAGAAACTGTTCCAGAAGTAACAGATACTGTTTGATTGATTACAAAAAAGTTACCTTTCTTCGGTTGGACCCGTTATGGTTAAATTTGTCGAAATTTGTTAGGCGCTGAATCTGTCAGGCCTGTCAGTGATTGTAAATATAAGACGTCTTTGTAATATAAAATAATAGAGTTTTGTCTGAGCTTTGTGTGACCAAGGTGTGGTTTGGCTTGTTGCATGTATATTTTGAGATCATATGGCTCTGGATGGACCAGTTACCAGGGCATGGAAGGAGGACAGACTCATTAAAGGAAGAGAAGGAATTTCCTGGGATTGGAGATCCTCTGGGTTGAAAATAGTGACATTAAAGGAAGAGTATGCAGCGCCACCCTGTCAGACGCCAGTGATGGTGGAGCTCACTGATGAATCAGGTGAGCTGGATTCATGGCTGATTCAAAACTAAGATCCTCCTGCTGTGGTTAGTAAGGGGAGAACAGGGGGAAATAAAATTAAGAGTAAAAGAGTCATTTATAAACGTTTATGGGTCAAGTGAAATGGGAAAAAAAGGGGGTGTTTTACTGTTATTTTACTGTTATTTTAATACAGTGGGGCAAAAAAGTATTTAGTCAG
>NW_005188462.1:0-977 GCF_000239375.1 Pundamilia nyererei
AGCTTGTTTGAGCACCGAGGATTCCTCTATGTATATGTGGCTGTTCGCAAGTGTTTAGTGTTTGGGGGGGTCTATTTATATGATGATTATGTTCACTTGTTTGCTAGAGACAGAGCCTGATAGACAATGTAAAGCTGTGTATGATTATGCTGAGTCAAAGCAGGCTTGTCTTTCACACTGAGCATGCTTCTTTCATTTTATAACAGTTTGCAGGGACATACAATATAAAATGCCATTGCTACTGTGCTGTATGCTGATTTTTCTTTTTTTGGTGTTTTCATTGCATCCTTTTTATATCCCTACTGGTTAACTGGGTTTATTATATGTTATTATATATTATATATACATACATATATATTATAGTTTCCTGTGTGTTAAAATAAAAAAACAGCTGCACACTGAAAGCTGTTTGTGGTACCACTAATTAGATCAACTAACTTAGTAATATTTTGTACTCTAGTGAAATTATTGTAATAATAAGTTGATTTATTAGATTAAAGTAATACAGACTGAAAAAATTAATTAATACAGACATTAATAATAAACAAAACTATAGAAAATTTGTTTAGGCTTCTCTAATTTGAGAACTTGGTTCTTTTTTTCCTCTTCTATATGAGTGGAAACAGGATATTGTTCATATCTGAACTTTTTGAGGGGTTTTGATTCATTATGATGGTCACTTTCTATATTTGATGATTAATAAAGGAGTTTGTAAAAATAGCAAAACAGTGTAACTGATAAAGAAAACCATCGTGATGGGCATCCTAAAGATGGATTATATGAAGATCATATGGGGAAATTAGAATGCATGTCACATAACTCCCCAGAGATTTGAATTGGATGTCTTGTGGGCAGGACCGTGGATCGATGGGTAGGAGCAGAGGTGGAGCTAAAGCGTATGAAATGAAAAAGCTGCTGACCCTCCTGAGGTCACTTCAGAGACTTCTTGATGACTTCATGTTCCCAGTAAAACCTCT
>NW_005188462.1:1789-29161 GCF_000239375.1 Pundamilia nyererei
ATCCATGAATCTTCTCTGTGGTCTTTCTCTTTTCCTGCTACCTGACAGCTCCATTTTCAACATCTTTTGTCCAGTATAGCCACCATCCCTCTTCTGCACATGTCCAAAGCATCTCAGCCTTACTTCTCTAACTTTGTCTTCAGTGGGACCTGATATAAACTAAGCCTCTTCTTTAAACGGAAAGTTGTTACTTTGTTACATAGTTATTACTTTCTGATTTTATTTCTGAAAAAAACAACAACAAAAGTATATCTTTATATAACGAAATGTGTTTATTTTAAACCATAACACTATACAAGAAACTGTGCTTAACAAAGTACAAAACACTGTTGAGCAAAACAAAGTATAAGGTTCTAAAGTCTCCTGTCACTGGCTGAAGTTTCTCCTTCCTGATAAAAGAAGCTAGTTTCAGGAGAACTGTTTTCAATATGTAATATACTGACATTCTGGTTCTATGTATATAGAAAATAATATCCATATTCTTTTTATGATTGAAGATATATTTTAGAAAATGTTATCACAGTTCCTTATGTCTTTGCTCTACCCACGTATGAGCAACAGACACCCCACTTTAGACAGTGAAATCTCTCGTCTTTAGTCTGATGTGTAACCACTCATGTCGTGGCATATTTTAAGCCAATGATAGTAAATAGAAGTAGTTGGTTATGGATTTGTTACAATGTAAAATGCATACTGTTTTTTATTTATTTGTATTAATTTATTTATTTTACAACTCTGAGACGTAGCAAAAATATGCACGTCATTATCTAAGATCCCTAAATGCTGTTTTCCACACGACGCATCACATCGGTGAAGTCCTAATATCCAGTAGCACTGCACTGACGCGTCCTGTTACTCTGTGTTCTTGAGTGCAATATCTACATGAAACGGTTGAGTAAATTATCTTGCATCATTTGCTGAAAAAAAAAACAAATCTTCCAAAAGGGCAAATTTTTAACACATCCACATTTGATTCACCCGAGCTTCATAGCATAACAAACTGTAGTGAAATTGGTGGGAGCCGGTTTAAAAACCCAACCTGTTAGCATTGTTTGTCGTGCTCTCTTACAGCCACCATTAGCATCTATGACAAAGATCTTGCGTTATTAGAATTACATGCTTGATTTTCGCTGCTGCACTGACAAGAAACACCTAAATCCATTTGCACTGTCTAGAGATGTATGTCGCTGTGTGTCTTTTCAGAGTGAGAGTGCCATTGTGAAGGAGAGGGAACTGTCCCTGGAGCTTGCCAGAATCCGTGATGAAGTGGGTAAGTGGAATACGGCGTTACAGTTATGGCACCACAGGGAGGAGAGAAGGCAGTGAGTCACTCATCGCTTGCAACCCATGATGTATTACTGAGTGTTTGACCACATGGCCCATGGGAATTCACTTTGCAGACAGCAGTCTAGATTTAGTCTTAGACTGAACGTTAAGGTGTGTGTCTGGTCTATAAAGTAAAAAAACAACAACAACAACAAAAAAACTCCTATGTTGACACAGTTTCAAGTCACACTTTAGAACAGACTTGTAATACAATTAAAAATATATTAAGAATTTTATAGATTTACCCTTCTTACTTTTAAAACTACCCTTGTTACATATAACACCATAAGAGTGAAAAAAATAAAGAAAAACCAAGACTGTGTGGAGTCGAAATGACTTGCCGGTCTTTTTAGGATGTTTTTTTTCTTTTGTCTGTGTCTCTTCTATTCTGTCTCTATTCCAGCTGTCAGTGTTGCACACTGGGAGCAGTTGCAGCAGGAGAAGGAGGAACTGGAGCGTCGTTTTGAGTCTGAGCTGCAGGGATTGCGGGCTCAGCAGCAGAAGGAGCTGGGAGCGCTGGAGGAGCGGCTGAAAACACAGCACGTGGATGAGACGAATAGTCTGCAGGCCCTGCAGCGAGCTGAGCTGGAAGAGCTACACTTCAAACAGCAGGAGCAGGTCTGTGCTAGGCAGCCTGGATATGAACTGCCATGTTTATCCGAATCTCATATGAGAAGTGAGAGTGCAATTTAACTAAAAACACGAGTTTATCTAAAAGACAAAAGTAAATCGCAGCGGTTATTTTTATCTATGAATTTTTTTAAAATTTATAAAATATTAACAGAAACATTTATTAAAGAGAAACAAAAATGGGAGAAAATAGTGTGTTGCATGGTGTTCATATATACGCATGTATGTGAACAGCGGGTAGCACTGATGAGTTATTTTTGTAATTGTTGCTTGCAGCTTGAGGAGATGAGTCAGAACCATGAGGCGTCCTTGATGGAGATGGAGACGGCTCACAATGATACACTGGCCACTCTGCAAGAGGAGCATGCCAGGACTGTGAAGAGTAAGCGCCCCATTTAAAACCTGTTGCCACCCTGCACTGAATCACTGCAGGTCAAGAAACATGACGGTGTGTGTTTCTCGTGTCAGATTTGAAGATGGCCCATGAACAACAGAGGAAGTCTTTGGAAGAAGAGTTTGAAAAGATCAGACTGTCACTGCAGGTTAACAGTTCTCCTTAAAAATTCATAATATGACCTAGTTAATAGTTTAAGTCACTAACAGTTTAATATCCATGGTCATCAGGATCAGGTGGACACACTGACATTTCAGAACCGTAGTCTCAGAGATCGAGCAAAACGATTTGAAGAAGCTCTCCGCAAAAGCACAGATGAGCAGATCGTGGTAAGAGCTTCACGATACACTGCTTACTGCTGATGTGACAGTAGCAACATTAACAGCATAAAACTTGTTGATTGGTTTTACAGCTTAGTGGTGTTTTTTAATGCTTTTTAAAAGGATGCTTTGGCTCCCTATAAACACATTGAGGAGGACCTGAAGAGCCTCAAAGAAGTTCTGGAGATGAAAAATCAACAAATCCATCAGCAGGAGCTGAAGATTTCAGAACTGGAGAAAATAGTAGGTTTCAAGTTTTTACCAGAGAACATCTGGAGTATGTTGCAAAGTATCCAGTGCATTAAAACTTATTTTAAGTTGGTATGATTCATGGCAGCTTGCTGAGATTTATGAATGATTTCATTAGTTATAAAGTGTATCGTTACTGCAGCCTTCCCATTTACCTCCCATCTACTTTCATTAGCGCTAATGTTTCCTTTGTAAACCCAAATCATTTAGCCTGCACCACTGTTTCACTCGTTCCACAAGTATTTTAGTGTGGTGTACTGTGTTACCTGTGTTTTTTGAGCAGGCTGCAAAGAATGTGTTCCTGGAGGAGAAACTACAAGTGTTACAACAGCAGAATGAGGACCTGAAGGAACAAATAGACAAGAATCTCGCTGTGTCCAGGTCAGAGAAAATCCATACATGTGCTGATTAAAGTTCCAACCACGAAATGTAACTGTGCTTGGTGCTTTCTTGTCTTAGAAGTGTTGCAGTTTTCTGGATATATCATCTATGTTATACAGAATATTTTTGTTTATAGAGGTCAGTTAATCCATCCATCCATCCATTCTCATCCGCTTATCCTTTTCAAGGTCGCAGGGGGACTGTATCCTATCCCAGCGGCGTTAGGGCGAGAGGCAGGGTACACCTTGGACAGGTCGTCAGTCTGTCGCAGGGCTAACACATAGACACAGACAAGCATTCACACCTATGGGCAATTTAGTTTCCAATTAACCTATCCCCACTAACTGCATGTCTTCTGACTGTAGGAGGAAGCACCCAGAGAGAATCCACGCGAACACGGAGAAAACATGCAAACTCTACACATAATTAATGTTTAGAAACATTTACAATAATGAAACCCATAATTCTGAATGCAGAAATTCAATACTTTATAGAACCACCACTGGTAACTTGGAATAATTGTTTTGTGCATAATATTATCAGTCTCTTGCATCATTTAGATAATCACAGCACACAGTGTTAACACTGGGTGATCCTATCTTAAGAGAGCATAAACGAATGCTGGTGAAGCTCAGTAAACTGATGCAACAGAAAAGGGATAATTCACCTAAATGATGTGATTTAGATGGGCCATTCCTTGACTGGATTCTGTGTTAACACTGAATCAAGCAGTGGCCCAACACTGGAACACCTTGACTCTTTTCTTTTTCAGCCATTCTGTTGCAGATTTGCTGCTGTGCTTGGGATCATTGTCCTGTTGCCTGACTCAATTTTGATAAAGCTTGTTTGGCTGTCAGACAGATGGTATAAGAGGAGTTCACGGTCAACTCAATGATAGCAAGGTGCCTGGGTCATGTGGTTAGAAAAATAAGCAGATATCGTCGCTCCACCACCGTCTTTGACACTTGATATGAGGCATTGATGCTATGCTGTTATCCTGATTTTGGTTTTCATCAAACATGGTGCTGTGCATTATGACCAGAGGACATTGTTCCAGAAGTACTTTTGAAAAGTTTGTTCAGATGGATTTTTGCAAAGTTGAACTGTGCTGCCATACTTTTTTTTAGAGAAAAGGTTTTCTCCTGACAGTTGTTCCAAACAAGCCATACTTGTTCAGTCTTTTTCTCCTTGTGTTGTGATGAACTTTAACAGTTAACGTGCAAAAATCAGTAAGAAAAAAAAAACAAAAAACGTGACCACACAACGTGACCTTTTCCTTGTCACTTTAGGCAACTCTCTGAAGAGAATGCTAATCTGCAAGTGAACGTGGAGAAGGAGAGCAATGAGAAGAAGCGCCTTAGTCGCACCAATGAGGAGCTGCTGTGGCGCCTACAGACCGGAGAGCTGAGTCCTCGCATGTCCCCCAGCTCCTCCCCTATCCATCGGCCACCCTCTGGACCAGGCTCTCCTGCCCGTCCACACTCGTATCACCAGTGATGCTCTTCTGGAAGTTCTCGTCACCAAAAGCTTTTAGCTGGAATCAGAAGGCCTCATTTGTTTTAAACCTCTTGGGTGAATGTTTCTCTCAATCAGAAGAGGGATGGATGTTACACTATATAAACACAAATAGGTCTGTTTGTTGGGAAAATCCACTTGCCTATGTGATTTAAAGTTTGAACCCCACTGACCTAACCAATTGTACTGTTAATCACACCTGTTACTAAAAGAAGGAATTCTCTGCCCTCAGATTTTCCAACTCCACACGAACACAACACACAGCAGATGCACTGAAAAACTCCCACAGATTGTAGATTGATTGGAGAGCAGAATGAAAATCACGGTGCCTCATTTCCATGTTTTCGCCTACATCTCCATCTTCTCATCCAGCGCTCAGGATGATGGATGTACAAGACATAATGATAATCAAAAGTGCAACAACAAACACAAAAAGCGCCTTTTGCCATCCATTCTCTCCCACCAGCAGCATCCACCAGGACAAGGAAAATTCTTTTTGTGAGTAAAATCACAAAACTACCTACAGTATTACTCTCAATGTTCAGATTCTTCTCTGGGGCTTATTATCCTTTTCATCCTGAAATATTGTAGGAGTTTATGAGTGAATATCAAGCCGTTTAACCTCAATCATCCATGCTACTTTAACTTGCATATTAGCATTGACCTGAAATGTGTGGCTACAACAACAACCCAACTTGTATCTTCTGAACTGCCAACACAGTCAACAGTTTTCCTGACCATACTTTGTAAAATCTGTACATGTATTGCTCTCTTTAAAGCATGATCTGTCTTCCAGTTATAATTAACTATATTTTAGGATTGCCTACAGTGTGATGAAGTGGCACGGAAGGGCAGTGGAGCATCGCGATTTAAAAGGAATTTCTTATTAACTTGAACAGGATTCATTAAAGGTAAAACATTGCGTTATACATTTCACACTAGGTGAGTTGATGCCCTTCACACCCTTCAGATGAATTAATATAATAGACTGCTCAAAAGGTTAACACTTGATCATCGCAGTATGAAGCAAAGTCAGTTAAACTTCAGGAATAGTAGTCTGTCCGGTTAGGAAGCAAAAAAATTATTACTAATCAATTTAATCTGCCTTTGTGCAAATGAAACAACAAGAAAATCTCCAAGAAGGTAAAGGTTTAACACGTGTTCACATACATCTTTGCTTATTCCTGATCCTTTCAGAATGATTTTTTTACTCCAAGAGTGTGGAGAAGACCCCAGGGGTGATGGGCTGTTGTATGAGCAGACCTGGACAGGCCGTAGATCTGCTCCTTTGTGCCTTTGTGCAGATTACTAGCAAAGCCCTAGAAAATGACCTCCAGTATGCCATTGGTAACGTTGCTGCCTGTAACATCATCCAGCATGACTGGGTTGGCAGTAGGTCAGTGATGGTCTGGGGAGGCAGAATTGCACAGGTCCGGCAAAAAGACATATCGAGACTGTCTTGTGACAGTATGTTCAAAAACATGTACATGAGTAAACTGCCGGAGGTCATTTTGAGGGGTTCTGGCTCCACCTGTTCTTCCTTGCACTGAGGAGCAGATACTGGTTTTGCAGCTAGGTTGATGCCCGTGCTTTAGCCCCTGTTCTCTCTTAATATGACCCCTCTTTTCCCATCTTCTGGTGCCATCCTGGAGGAGCTGGGCTACTTGTGCAGGTACAGTCTCATGCTACCAGTAGTGACAGTGACACAAGCAAAGAGCAAAACTGCAGAAAAATAAGAAAGGATAAGAGAAGACAGCAGTGTATAGTCACCACATGCAGCATCATTCAGTGTTTGGTGGATCTTCTTGATGCTTCTCCAGTGCTGCTGGTTTTGCTTCCTTACTGGACAGTCTAATTCCTGACGTCTAGCTCAGTTTGTGTTATGCTGTGATGATCAAGTGTTCACTTTTTTTTGTTGTTGAGCAGTTTATAAACATGTCCTACAAAGTGAACATGCAGACTACATAGAAACCACCAAAGAGGAAATCATTGAATACAGCAGTTCATTAAGTACTGTAGCTGTCATATGGTTGGACTTAATTGCTGCCGAATCAGCCATAAATGGTGCAGACGTTGCAAAACATTTATCTGTTTTGTTGCATTTTAAGATTATACTGTCAGGGCTCTGGCAGCTAGCTGAAACTATTGCTGTTTTCTCTGTTGATGTTTATTATTATTTTGATTGTTTGTGTGTGTTTTCACCACAGAAATCTTTATAGAGAAAGAATTAACCGCAATTGACAAAAAACCCCAAACTGATTACATTTCCATCAAAATAAGCACGAGAGTCTGATTGCAATGTTACCTCATTTCTCATTGTAGAGAATAATCTCAGGTCTTGAGGAGAATTAAGAGTCATCAAAAGGAAGCAACTGCCTTTTTTTGTATTGTATTTTTTTCATGTTTACATATAACCACCTGTCTCAAATGTCTGTTTTGCCAGATAGCATTTCTAGAAATTTTATTTGGATGTAAGCGTTCTGTAAAAAACTATTTTAAAGAGCCTAACACAGTCAGGAAACACATAATAATTAAGTGAAATGGGATTTTATGACATTAATACATTGTAATAAAGCAGGCTTTCTTTTATCCATTCCCTCAGACATAAAGTATGGAAATCTGCTGAAATAGGGATTTGGTTCTAGGTGAGTTAAATTTACTGTTAATACAAGTTGATTATGTTTAACGTCATCTCTGGTGGGTGTTTTGAAAGGAAGTGGAAATGATGGCTCTCTCCATCAGGTACTCTGATTGCACTGAATGCCTGTGTCCTGTGGACATGACCTTGTACTCATTTACCGAATGTTTGTCCGACACTAGAATAAGAGGTTTTGTTTACAGTTTACATCCAATGTCAGAAAAGGTTGCTGCATCGCCTTGCTTCTGTTGTTTTACATGATTTATGTTCCTATTCAGTATTTCAGAAACCCATGCGCTGGATACGGTTGTCTGAAAGCATGCCTTTATAAGGTTTACGTGCATTGTTTTGACCTTACACTTCCTGTGCATTTATTTATTGTCATCCCTCAAAACTGTAACTGTAGCTTAGCTGGTTAACATATTGTGGTGAATGATGAGAAGTATTGTCTATACTGTATATGTTGCACTTTGTATTTAAGTATTAAATCACAGCAAGTATACACAAGAAGGAAGAGCCTCTTTTTAAGGTTAATAAGTAATAATGCAGAGCAGATTGCAGCAATAACCACATTAGGCCTGCATTAAAAAAAAAAAAAAAAAGCTCTCACTGGAGCTTTCTAAATGTAAACATGGTGATATTGCAAAAAAACAAAACAAATCTGCGACAATCTGACTTGATTTGAATTATATGCAACTTGGTTGACATGAGATTCATGCCTTCCAATGCATGAAATGTTGTATTATATCTATTGGCAGAGGGAAGATGATGGTGGAGTTCTTCTCTGCTGCGATGGTGTTGAGAGTCTGAAGGTATCTTAGCTGGAGAGCTGAGGGTGAGTCAGCCATTACCAGAGAGGCTTCTTTCAGAGCCCTGGAAGCATTCATCTCCCCCTCTGCAGCAATGATCTGAAATATAGGCAGACGATCAGTATCTTCTGATGTTTCATTTCTGGGCCTGAATACATGAAAAGGAAATTGAATTCAGTCTTCCATTCCTCTCATTACCTTGGCCCTGGCCTCCCGGCTGGCTTCAGCCTCTGCTGCCATGGCTCGCTGCAGCTGATGAGGCAACTTCACATCTTTGATTTCTACACGCTCCACTTTGATACCCCATGGATGAGTGGCTTCATCCAGGGCTTCCTGCAGGGTAACATCCAATATCAAACACTCTAGTCACAGTTATAGTTTAATAAACAACAAATCAAATACTTTATACTCTACAGTGAGAAAACCAGTGGCTTCTACTTGTTCTAGCATTCTCCTTGTGGCCAAAAAAAAAAGTGTTCTTTGAATGGCGGGTGGGAATGAAGGAGCTCTAAAAGTATCTGTAATAAGGCTTTTCTTACCTTTTTTAAAGGGTATGCTTATATATAAACGTAAATGAAAATTTTTGTAATAGGTGTAACAGCACTTTATCCTCACTTGCATACTGAGTGAAATGCCCTCTCTGTCAGATAGAAGTTCTGCAAGGTTTTTGGTACCAAGGACATTCCTCAGAGTGGTTTGAGCAAGCAGTCGAGTAGATGAGTGCGCATTGGTCACATTGGCCACTGCTGAAATGGGGCAGTATACGCGGAAGTAAACCACACCGTCCACAGACACTGTCACAGAGTCTTTCGTTAGGATCTGCAAATGTTTACAAAAATTGCAGTTTGTTTAACTACAGACAGCTTGTGATGCATGAGATAACAGAGACCAGAGTGCTTTCATAATGAAACAAAGCAAGAATATACCTCTTGAGGAGGGATATCAAAGGACACAGTTCTCAGATCTACTTTCACAAAGTTATCGGTGCAGGGTAATATTAGGAAAAGTCCTGGAAAAAGATAAAAGGCAGTTCAGATGATAATGTGGAGTCAACTTCCAAAGCCAACAGTTTTATTTTTCCTTTTGGTTTCTGGGATGGCTTAACCAAAGTGTTTGTTGTATATTTAACCACAAACCTGGCCCTTTAGCTTTTCTGTCTGTGATCCGGCCGAGTCTAAAGATGACAGCTCGCTCATACTCCTTCACTATCTGAATGTTGGAGACAACCAATCACACAACAGTAAATAAGAAATACAGAAATATAAATGGAGTATTTTTTTCACGGTATGTATACACATCTATGTGAAGAAATAGTGATTAAATCCTAAGAAGCAGTGCTCCGCAATGAGAATATACTGTACCTTGACACACATAAATATTGTGAGTGGAAAGGTTACTATTACAAAGATGATGGATATGAAAACCAACAGCCAACCACAGCATCCCAGTTTCCCTGAGTTTTTATCTGCAAAAAGAGCAGAAACACTTTACAAGTTTTTAAAGTGCAGGGTATGTACAATATCTTGCTTTTTTTTTCATGGCACCTTCATTTCACATTTAAATTCAAACCTTAAGTTCTTGGTGTTACTTTGATGATATAATTATCCAGTAATATGCTCCACTGGGACGCCACCTTTTATTAAAGGTGACACAGAATATTAGTGCCGAGAGATGTAATGGATCTACACCGCTCCTATTTCACTAATGATGTAAATAATTTCTAAGGGAAGGCACGTAGCTTAAAATCCACGTGAGTCACAAAGTGTTGTGCAAACTCACTGAGCTATTCAAATATCATCATTAAAACACTGAGATGTCACTCTCTGTGTCATATACAGGGTGGGAGGGGGAAAAAAAGTCTTTTCAGGAAGACTTTCAGGTGAATCTTTTTCACTAGACACAAAGCTAACACATAACTACGGATAATTTAATTTATTTACTTCTAATATTAAAAAAATGCCAGCCAATTATGATAAATGGTGACGACTAATGCTTTTCTAAATGAGAGGCCATGTTATTGAAATGCAATAAGTGATGTTAAAATAGAATGTGATTAAGATGTATATTAAATTAATATGCCAAATGATTATGTAGGTTAAGGATATTTGGGTAAATATATGGTAATTATTAATTCACTGCTTTCCTCCTTTTCACAGTTTTTGGAGCTATGATTAATGTGTTAAAATATTACTATAAAAATAGCCTAGTACAAATTATAGGCAAAAAATAAAATATTTAAATATCTATGCTGTGCACTGAAGAGCTGGTATTCTTATCAAATTTACTTACAAAAGTCTTGAGCCACCCATCATTTCTTTATATTTTGTCCTGAGAAACATTTCACCAGGCATGTGAAGGCATGTCTAAGGTTTTCTTTGGCTGCTTTTCCTCTCATTTTCTGTCCAGTGGAGACTTTGCAATAGTTTGGGTCTGCATTTCATCTAGTGGTGTTGGAGATCTTGTCAAAACTGATGAATGCATGTGAAAAGTACTATCAGATTTTGATCTAAGCACAGTGTAAATGCACTAAACGTGTTTACAGTATGTTTGGCTTAAATAGAAAAATGCACAATTCAACCCTACTGGTGATGTATTGGCCTCCCCAAAGCCTGGACCTCAATATCACTGAAGCAGTGTAGGAATGGAACAAAAGACAGCCAGCATCCAAAGAAGGGCTTTGAATGTCCTTTACGAAGCCAGGATTCCTGAGGACTACTTAAGGAATGCTGAAGAATAATATATTTAGGGGTGGATGTTGCTCAGGATGTAGAGCAGGACATCTGTTAATCAGAACGCTGGTGGAGCAATCCTGGCTGCTCCACGGATGGCTCCCTGAGCACAATACTGAACCCCGAATTGCTCCCAATGTTAAATAGAAATAAATCCCTTAGATGTAGAGAAAAGTGCTTTTGTCTTACAGTATATACTATACTCCCACTGTACTTTTACACATTTCTATATCTTTTACTGTACAGATTTCCCTAGCAAATTAGAAAGAAATGAAGTGAGGCACAAGACTTTTACACAGCACAGCTGTCCTATGCAACTCCTACAATTCTGGACTCTTTAACATAAGGTTTCTTGGGAGAAAAATCAGCCCTTATTTTATATCCCTTATTCTAAAAATAAACATTCACAATGGGTTATAAAAAGTATTTACCTTCAATAATGCCATCATTTTTCTGCAGTTTATCCTGTGTGACCATCTCTGCTGTGCTGGATGTTGTAGAAATCATTGGTTGTCTGTGATCGAGCAAGCTAGAACAGTACTGCACTTGTTTACGTGTCTGTTCTCTCTGTGGGTGCGGTTTTTTTTCCCTTAACACCGGTTGCTTTCTACAACAGTGAGGCACGCTTGCCCTGTAAGTCACCTTTAGGTTGCTAAGATGTAACATGAACCATTTTTGTTTAACCAGGATCTTTGTGGCTCTTGTATTGAAAAGCTATCTCAGTCCTGCTCTTGTGCTTTCGTACATTTAAGTTCAGCAGTCTGTCACCTGAGTCCGTCACATGAATAAATAATTGTTGTATCCAAGTCATGAAACATGAGAGGTGATGTTCAAAGAAGATGATACGTAGTTTTCCTCACATTTTTCCCATGGATTCCCCAAGTTTTTACAAAATTAAGGATTATTTATGAGGTTTAAAATTCTTTTTCATGGAATATAGATTATATTGAACCTTACACGGAAAGTCATTAGTCTGGCAGTGTTGGGTCTACTGACTTTTTGGACCCTTCATGAAAAGATTCACAGGAGTTTCTGATGTGTTTATTTTTCAATGTTTCTCCTGTTTTTTGTTTTCACATGTATAACTTCATGTTCTGTTTTTTTCTAGGAAGAGTGGGTGTTTTGGTTTGGGGGTTTTTTTTGGCCGTGGAGATCCTGAAGTTTTTCACTTTTCTTTTACCCATTTTTATAAAATTGTAATTTAAATGCATTTGCACAATCTTATGACACATGCTCCACTTTTATTAAAGTGAATGGGCCAAAAATACAACTGTAATTTCTTTTTTGACTTGACAAAAAGAACAAGGTCATTTTCAAGTGCAGTGTTTGTACTGCCCCTTTTTTCCTTGACTTTTTAACACCTGAGATCTTAGTCCAAATAACTCACATATGATTCTGTTTTTATTATATTTATATATTACAGTGTTTCATACCACTGGATCACACACACTAAAAATAAAAAAGAGTTGGCAAAAATAAAGGTTTCTTTCTCAATAAGTAAATATCCTTAGTTAACAAGTAGTGAATGAAGTGCAAACAAATAAACAGCCATGAAAGAACAATGGCCTTGGAAAGAAGATGAGTGGTGACTATGCATGCCTTCCCATTCTTCTCCTTGTCAGGCGAGAACAAATGAAACTCATGGACACCCAGTAAACTTGTACTGCCACAGCAAGGCCAGTGGAAGTACTAAAACTTTTCAAGATTAATACTTCATTTCACATGAGTTTGACCAGCATATTACACTTACAGCACTTTTCTTGTTATAAGGATTTTTTTTATTAAAATATTTGCTTTGGTTGGAAAGATCCATTGCATCAGGCACCAGCGGCATCCATCATTAACTTGCGACTAAACTCATAAGCCAGGAAGAGGGCTCCGTTGGCAGGGAAGGTGCGCACCATTGTAGGAGTTAAGCCAGAGTACAGAGCAGTGAACCCTGTCGGGACAAAGAGGAAAAGCTGCACAGACTGTTCTCTACAGATTAAAAAAAACCCAGCATGGACCAATTAGCAATATTTCAAAATGACAGTCTGTCAATATACCCTTATCACACAGATAACAGTTATTAAAGCTGCAATGTCACAGAACAGTGTTTTATAGTGCATTTATCTCTGATATGTTACATAAGGTTATAAAACATTGTCTCTCACAATAATTGTTTTCAGTTTTTACTGTTACCCACCTCCTATGAAGTGGGGAGGTTTGTCTGCTTAGATATTGTTTTCTGATTCTGAATATTACAGCCTGGCATCAAGATAAGGGCCTACTTTGAACACATGTGTGTCCTAACCTATAAGCCAGTAGTAAAGGGTGCCAAAAGCAAGGGTTAAAGTCCCAGTTTAAAGTCCACACCCCACATTCTTTAAAGATTAGTTACATGTTGTGGGTCAGAACCCTCCCCATCTTCAATTGTGGCCTTCAATCGGATCACAGCTACACACTTGTAAAGTTTTGTGACCTACTGCTGCTTACACTGCTGACACTATCATATTTCTTAACTTACGTTCACAGACATAAAGAAATATAACACATGCCAATATATTCAAAATGGCATTTGGGGTGCATCCTGCAAAAGTATGTGTTCCCAAGACTACAATCATCACACAGAGAATCAGAAAACCCACTCATATTCATCTGTGCATACATGTTCAAACCTTACCCTCAGTGCGTATAACACCCATGAAGGTCTTGATGAAGCCCTCTTGCCTCCCTGCTAAGGAGTACACCTGGATCCTGGACTTTATACAATCTATTGGATAGACCACCAACCAAAGACATCCTCCTGCAAATCCCCCACTGAACATCAGCGGAAGAATACCTGCAAAGGCAGAAACTATTTTGAGTCCACAGAAACATACAAACATACTACAAACTCCAAAAATACCATAAATACAACAAGAAGATGATATAACCATACCTATACCATCTTTGCTTGTGCCCATGTGTCGCGCAAATGTGGACCGACACCACTCATAGGCTCCAAAGAAGCAGAAGTAACCAGGAAGTTCCCTCATGAAGGTGGACATCAGTCCTTGGTAGAATCCTAACGGGCCATCTGTCTTCAACACGGTCTTAACCACAGTCCACACTGTGCTGAAGACATCCCAGAAAACAAAGTCTAGCACAGCTTTGGTCAACTAAAACTTTTCTTGTCATAACAATGTCAGGTTTTGATTTCCACTTACCTTTTCTGTCCTCTTGCCACCTTGCCAGATGCTTCCATTTCATGCATGGCCTGCAAGCGACATTTCACCAGCTCTGTGGGGCATATTGCCATGGAGGAGAAGATGGAAGCTAAAGACCCTGCAGATGCCTTCTGAAGATCACTGACGAGCAATGACAAGTACAACAAAAGATAAGAGTATGAAGAGGAAAGGGTTTTAATGTACATACATCCCCATCTTCAATTTTAGAACTACAAAAAAGAGACTGTTTTATTTCTGCCTCATGCAGCCAGTGCTAAGGTTTGCTCTGACCGCTGATACACAAATAACTGGCATCTGTCGGACGATCAAGAGCTCTTAATGGATATCGATTTAATGACTGTTCCCAAGACGGTTTTCCAGTGTTGTGATTATATCACTCATTTGGTACGGAGATAAATGCGCTAAACCTTATGGATTTTTAATGTGATGAGTCTGCTTCTGACTCTACTATGCAAAAGGTTTGAGTCACACTCATTTCATTTCATATATTTTGCTTCCAAGGTGCCAGGCTTTTTTGTAAATTTTAAAGTCATGTTGAGCAATAGTTTTCCAAGATTCTTGTACCTGATCAGTTTCACAGGAATGTTTGTTTTTTTTATTTCCTTAACACTGAGCTATGAATCATTCAAAGATAAAAAGGTACTTAACTCATGAGATGAACCAGTGTTGTGTCTACACATATAGCAGATATTCTTAGCAAAGAACCAATTCTAAACTGTGTCTTTAGGCAGGGAAGCAGCCTGTTACAAAAACACAATCTGTTTCAGCTTCTTTAGTTGAATTTATGAAAAATCACAAAGATAACAGAGTTTGACAACTAAAAACAATGTTTTTGTGCAGCGAAGGCGATTCCCAAAGAGCTATTAGAGGAAATGCAAAGGCATTTAAATATGCCTTACTAAAACATATACTTTTACAGCATTACAGATTTCCTGCTTTAGGATGCTCAAATCCAAGTTCAGGCAAGAAGCTGAAAGGTCAAATAGAGATAATATAAGCTGTATTTCATACTTGATACAATTCCAAATTCCATTATCAAAATTAGATGAACAGCTTAGGAAGAGAGCGACCATCTGAAAATTAGCAGCTACACTCATTTGGGCCTTTTTTGCAAAAAAAAAAAAAAAGAGGCTCAAATTGAGGAAAAAGTTTTCCTTGCAGTTACATCAAAGAAATATTCTCGTCATTTCTAGTTTTTTCTTATGCTAATCACTGTTTACTGTGACATAAAATAAAGATTTAGGTTGTGATAAATGCAATGTGGCACAACTGTAGAAAAAGGTATTTCTTAAAGTGATCAGACAGCTCAAAATACAAAGCTGGTTAAGGAAAATTATTTTAAAAATGCAATTAGTTTAAAGCCCGTTTGGCTGAGCATGATTTCAGTGGGTTCAATGTGTAATATTAATGGCAGTATTTTCATTATAGTTCATTGAATGACAAAAAGAAGCTTTTTCATTAAAATCAAAATGAATATCCCAAACAACTTAAATCCTTTAAAAATGCTCCATCAGTTTTAACATTTGTCTCTAAAGAGCGTCACTGAAAACCATTTCTCTTCATTTAGTTTCTATTTCTGGCTGCAATAGATAATTATTATTGTGGGGAATTTACTTAATTATTATTCACTTTATTATTTCATTCTCAATTGCCAAGAAAGACACTTAATCTAAAGTTTTAAACTGTGTGAGCACACCCACTTATTATTATGATGTTGCATCTCAGTACATGATGAAATGCTTTTCTGCACAGGGAGTGAAAAGAGGAGGCAGCAAGTCACAGAGCGGAAAGAAAATGTGGAGGATTGAACCCCCGAAAATCTCTCAAGACACTGAAAACTGAGAGTCCTGGTTCACATGAACATTTAACATCAAATTGTGCTATACCCAGCTGCTCCTCACTGAAGTCTGTTACATATTATGCAGGTTATTATGTAAATAAATAGTCAGAAATATCTTCTTCCAACCTGAGATCAGCGCCTTTGTCCATCCTTGACATAAAGCGGACGGCATCCTGGCAGAGCCCATAACTCAAGAAGAGCACCGCGTTCTCAGCGATGTTGGCTATCAGGGCAGGCGTTGTGCCTTTGTAAAGACCACGGAGTCCCACCTGCCGGAATGTTGAGATGAAGCAGTGGATGAAGCCGCGGTACATTGTGGGAAACGTCTGCATCTTCACCTTTGCTGTGTCAAATGGCTGACCGCTCAGCACGCAGGCTGTGCCACCTGAGTGGGCATCAAGACGGAATAACTGAGAAGAACTCAGAGATTAAAAAGTATTGGAAATCAGACTATAAAAATATATGTAGATGTATTAAGATACATATGTGTGTATGTATAATATTTGATCTTAAGAAACTGTATTTTTGAGGTTTTAATTATTTTTTAACTGTTCCTTTTCCAGGGTGGAAGAATTGTACAACATACATCATTAAAGACTTTAAAAAAACAAAAATTGGGTGCACAGGTTTGAATTTATTTTCATGTTTCTCTAATACACACAGTGTCAAAAAACATATACAAGGTCAAAATCTATACACATACCCCCATTAGTATTTGGTAAGCAAACAGTGCAAGTTACATCTCAACCAGTTACACCTTTTGGTAGCCATCAGCAAACTTCTGGCAGTTCTAGCTGAATATTGGAGCACTTTTGTTGGCACAATTTGTAGAGTTCACCTGGTTTATTGCTCTTTGTGGATTTAGCTATCTCGGATTATTTCCATTCCCTATACTGACAGTATGCAGTGTGTATAACTCAGTGAATTGACCTCGCCTAACCTTGATGTAACCTAACACTGACCATAAACACCACAGCCGCTGTGCACCAGTCCAACACAGTGCTTTACTGTAAATTCACAGTATGGCAAAGCAAACTGGTTTATCCTGCATGAAACTGTGTTGTACTTTCATGCAACCTTTGAATAACACAAAGTAAAAAGTACACACTTAGCAGTGTTTTTTTTAAAATATATAACTTCAAATCATATACAGATCCATTATCTGATTTAAAATTAAGAACATTACATCTAAGCTTTAAATTTCCACTTTATCAAAGGCCACTGAGCAGTCCTTACCTTTAAATATAACCTGTCTTCTTCCTCTCCCTTCTTTTCTTTCTTACATCTTTCTCCATCTCTGAGTGAAGTTATCTCTCATTCTCCCTGGGAAATACAGCAGCTGTACCTTTAGCTTGCAGACACACTGTGTGACAGACTGCTCACAAACAGTTTGTGTGTTTGCTGATATTTGTTAGGCCGATTGAAACGTTGCATTTGAAGTTATCTGCCACTTAAAAAATGTTACTCCTTTTATGATCACTAGTTAGATGCTGAAGCACACATGACATCTGCACCAATCAGTTACAGATTACTGAATCTAATGCGTGCTGTCAACGAAATCCTTTTTTATGCTGGCAAAGAGAAACAACCAGTTGTAGTCAGTCATGATCACTAATGAAAAGTTAATAGGCCATGTCCTTGTCAGGTTAAAAGACATTGTACAACCTTCAACAAGTCAGATTTTAGTGGGTGATTTAGCATATCACTCTCTATGTATACTTTTGAACCTGTGCAGATAAGAGAAACTCCCAAATAAACCCAAGCCTATCCATATAATTACTGCTTTATTAAAAAAATCATTAAATACATATGTTGTGCAGTTATTTCACCCCAGAAAAAAACCCAGCTCAAATAAATCATTAAAAGCTGAAAATATCCATGGCATTCATGTCAATGATGAGTACAGCATATAAACCCTCTGACCTCTGACTAAACTTTAGATAAATAACTGGACATATACAGCAAATGGTGTTAAAGACGATCAATACTGAAATAGATGTGGCCTGCTTCCAATCTTTGAGCATATCCCAATTTTTGAATTTTGCAAAATTAACCTTCCTCACTTCTTTACGTTAATAATTGAATGACAGCTTGGACTAAACCGTTCACCCCCACACTGATGGGATCAGGTAGGTGTTATGCTGTGATCCTTTTGCTGCCAGGGTTTGGGTCACTTTTAAAGCAACACAAAGCTGGTCCAAGTGATTATCTTCAATCTGATGCGAGTGGCGTGAAATACGGCCGTGTCTTTACGTTAAACTCACCTGCAGCTCCAGCTGAGAAGTCGATGATCGCCTGAATTACAGGATGTGGAGCCATCGTGACTTTAAGGACACGAGCCTGAAAATATCCACATGGTTTTCATTCATTTCACCTTTCCCTAATCCTTTTTTCCACACGCAATCACAAAACATGACATTATTCGCAAAAGAGATTAAAAACGAGCCTTAGATGAGAAATAAGTTGTTTTAACAGAGGAAGTCAGTAAAATGAAGCACCTAGAAGGAGCCCGTGGTGCTTACCTGTAATCTCTTTAGCGTAGGTTAATCCTTCGCAAAGAACAGTGGGAGCATTTAACGCGTCGCTGTACTTTCACTCCACCTTACGACACAAGTTCCCACATGATCTGACTTCGCAGAAAGGAGGTAGCTGCACATTCAAGAAACACAGGACATAACTCAGACGTAATATTATTCATCCGTGCTGTTGTCCGTGGGAGCTCAGTGTTAGTTGATGCAACAACATAAAGTATTACCGTTTTGTCGATAAGTTCATTTCATTGGCGGATATTTGTCCCGTCCTACCGAGCGCAAAACGCTCAAGGAGTTCACGCTACAGAGAAAAAGACACACTCAGTTAAACACACGGTTTCATTCTTAAAATTAATTAATTGGATAATAGTTTAATTATATGAGATATAGATTAGATATATGATACACTACTGATCACCGAGTTAAAGTCATATTTGGCAACAGGCTCTATTTTTTTTAAACTCAGTCTTGTGACATTTCGCTGATTAGAATGAAATAGCTTTCTGCATCGTAACATCATCTGTGAATGATGTCTCGATAGATTTAACAGCGGTATGAATATGCGGACCGGCGTGTCTATTACAAGTTTTGTCGTGATATTAAGAGGAAGATATCCCAAGATTCTAGTACAGTGGAGTACTTTATGTGATAACTTAAATCCATCGTGTATTCATTCCACTCACGTACTCGAATAATTGCGCAATGTTGACGGAATTATCTCCCCCGAATTTACTCATCTTGTACTTCCGAATTTATGCCAGTAATGCCCCGTCTGACTGTAATACCCGATGAAGACCACAAGGTGTCCCCCTACTCCACAGTTGGCTTAAGACACCAGACAGCTTCTGCTCCAGCAAACAGTCTCAAAGTGGTAGAGCCACAGATCATGAAAGGAACGAGTCCATTTACTTCATTTTTTTAACCCCCAAGTTTGTATTTTCCTTTTTACCATTTGAGAACATTTTATAAAGACCTTACTTTTATTAGCATTTTTGCTCATGAAATGATAATTAAAACTATAAAATGTGTACACAGCGCAGATTCTGTGACAAATCTAGCTTATTACCAGGTCATCCAGGGAGGCATAAGTATCAAATTAATTATGGAATCTTTTTTTGGTTAATAGTAAAGTTTAGGACGAGCTTGAGCAAACAAAAGTACCGCCTGCAGCCGACAAGCATTAAAAATAGCCCTGTTTTAGCCATCAGTGCAGCCATTTATATACTATTTATATGCTAGTACAATAAACATATGCACATATTGAATTTAAAGTAAAAGTAGCTGCGATATGTGCGAAAATACGAATATGCATCAGGTAAGTAATTCCCCTGCTCCTTGTTATCACAGCTTGCACACACAGCACATGTAAAATCTACCCACGGATTCTCAGTAATGTTCAACTAATGTGACCGTCCTCGTGGATTTTTGAGGTCTGCTTCCTGACTCACTGTGTGACTTTTGGATCTAAAACTTGCGGATGCTCGGCGGAATCCATTCATTTCTCTAATCACGTTTCCCGAGCAACAGGCAGCCACACAGCCCGCAGAGCGCGATATTTCCAGTTCAGTGCTTAAAATTGGCATCGTCCAGTTTTAGTGTGAACCAAAAATGACCCCAGGTTATAAAGACGCTCTGATGGTGCGCCAGTGTAGACTCTGGCTGTATGTTACTACACACGCTACAATTACTCTTACAGAGTCTGTAGTCTGCTTTCAATACTAACAGAATATTTATTGCTCTTATTTAATCGTAAATAATGAATGATTTAGAGTTGCTAAGTTTTGACCTAAATACAGGATATTTAGGGAAAAGCAATGGATATAATTCTTCTGTAGAAATTATGTTAAAAAAAATTTTTAAAAAGTAAACAGAGAAATCTTCCACATTTGCTCTCCACAGGTTTACTTTTTTCATTTAGTCTTTCGATGCAGTTTATTGGTGCTTTTCGGCTGTCAGTCAAATGTGGGAGGTGTCAGCTGACAAATGATACTTCCAGTAAGTCCTCACAAGCTGTATGTACAACAGAGTCAACAGGCTGTACGAGGAGCAGACGGAACGTCTGTAGGACTGGACAAAAACAAACCAGCGGGTCAACACACTGTGACCACGTACTCGACTTTACTTGAAAGACGTTTTAGAATCATTCTTTTAATCAGCTGATTTTTTTTTACATTTATTTTTAATTTTTTATCGACTTGGGATGTAACTTTCAGTGTTGTTTCCTGCGCCCAAGCGGAGCTCTCTTTTCCCGGTCAGTTTTATCTTGCGTTCGCTCACGTCTCCGAGGCGAAGTTGCTGCTTTTGAGGAGCGACAGGTTCGTCACAATTACATGACATTGTAACACTTTTCTCACTCACCTTTCGACCATGGCGGAAGCGCCTCAGCAGCCACACCTGGTGGAAATCGACCCGGATTTTGAACCGCTGTCGCGGCCCCGGTCGTGCACTTGGCCATTGCCCCGGCCGGAGTTTATCAACCCGGGCGACTCCAACACCTCTTCACCAGTCCCATCTGTCAAGCAGGAACCCGCCAACAACACCGAGTTCATCAACAACCTGAGCTTGCTGGAGGAGACCGAGGACTTCACAGAGCAGAAACCCATCATCCTGTGCACTGATTTCCAGTGTCAGGAGAACTGCGTCCACCAGCAAGCTCCACAGCAGCAGCAGCAGCAACATCAGCAGCATCCGCAGCAGCAGCACCCGAACCCGCAACTCCCGCATCAGCAGCAGCAGCAGGTGCCTCTGCTCTCCACCCCGGTCGGCTCGTCGTCCTCAGCGGCCGCGGCCGCCGCTGCTGCCGCTGCCCAGAGGAAGAGCAGCTCCTCCCGGCGAAACGCATGGGGGAATATGTCATATGCAGACCTCATAACCAAAGCTATCGAAAGTTCTCCCGAGAACCGACTAACTCTCTCTCAGATTTATGACTGGATGGTGAAGAGTGTGCCTTATTTCAAGGACAAAGGAGACAGCAACAGCTCTGCAGGATGGAAGGTAACTACTTGTTTTCTTATTCTTAACTGTGTGTGTGTGTGTGCGTGTGCGTGCGTGCGGGTGTGTCTGATAAAGCACTTGCTTGTGGTACTTCTTGTATAAAAGGAAAAATAAAAATGTTATTCAGTGGGGAGTTTTGGTGTGTCTGTGGGTACTTAACAGTGGGTTCACAGGGGCTTCATTGTGCTTTATGCTATGTTTTTATCTCCTGTGGTATCACTGTAATACCCCTCCAGGGATTTCTGGCTTGTCTGTGGTGTTCAATAGTCGGTTTATTGTGACTGTATAATGCATTTGGTCAGGGTTGTTTATTTTTATCATCCATCATCATTTCGAGGGTTATCATCATCTGCAGAGACTTGTGCTAATACATGATTTGCTCCCTATGCATACTTTTCCCCGGGATTGACAAAAAGCATGCACAAAAAGTTGCGTAGCTGCTATGTGTTAGTCCCATTCATGCTCACATGTCCTCTTCCATTGTTATCCATCCACTTAACGACCGTTTATGTCACCATAACTTTAGGCAGTAATCTGACTTGATGATTTATATGAATATCCTAACTAAACTGAATGTTTCTTGTCCCCAAATTAATGCTTCCCTCAGAAAATGTTTTGAGTTGTGACTTAAAATCATTTAGAAAGATCTACTCTTTCAGTTTTCTTTTTTTTTTAAGGCTAAATCACAGTTTTCCATAACAGAGTGTGTGAGCACTGAATGAAGCTTTATTTATACATCTGTGTTGTAAGGAGATACCAGCATTCATGTGTCCTAGGAACTGTCCCAAACATTACGCAAGAGGGGACTTAAAATTTCTGATGTGGTGTGACAGGCCCTCCCACTGAACACTAGTGAAGGGCGTAAACCTCTCTTTGGAGACACATAGTTTCATTGGTGTCTGACAATAAATTAATGACAGTCTACTCTCACAGCAGGAAATCATATTGAGCCTGTAGCCACACAGTGGCCTCTGTTGTAGTGTTGTAGGCTGTCTGGGCTGCCGATGAAATTTAAAGCTTTTGTTTTTTTGTGTTCCCGTGTCAGCAGGATCCCATGTTTGAGTCATGTGCTGAGAGATGACACATTCAGATCAGTCACAAAGGCTAAAGAGAATTTCTTTTTTTTCCTTTGGTTTGCACTGAATCGGACTTGTAGACAGATATTTTTCCCTAATTAATCATTCACACGCGACCTGCATACTTTTGCCAAAAACTACCACAATAAACTGCCTTCCGCGTATTCATCCATTCATCTGACTTTAGTGTTTGCAGAAAGGACACAAACTCATGTTAGGCTGTCAAGTGTAGTCCTGTGAAGACAAATTAAATGAGAGTGGAAAAACCCCTCCAGTGTAGTGAAATATCCCCCAGTAAACAAAGCAGGCACTGGACAGATGTGTTGCTAGGGTGGTGATATTGTCCCAGAAGCCATTTTTCCCCTTCACTTCTTCTTTGTATGCCTTCATACTCTAAAAGGTTCCAGCTTTGTGCTGCTCTCTGGCTTTGTTGTGATTTGTAGGCAAGGTGCTTTTAACATAAAATGTGTGTTTTATTTATCGGTGAGACAACAAATGAAACTTTTGAGTGCAATGTGTCGGTGTGTTTGTGAAAGAGGTTGCTTGTTGATTTCCTCCGTATTTACCATGCTTTTAAGCACGTTTTCCCAATGAGCAAGGGATGCTAGTCATCCTTAATACTCTGTAGTTTGTTTGTAAAACAAAAATCCAAATGCTGCATTTTTATGGAAATTAAAAGAAATAATCAAGTCAAGAATCTGTAGGCAGTGTGTGGTAAGCTGAAACCTCGAAGCAGAAACACCCACATGGTGTTAGTCATGTTAAGTCTCAGGTTGCAAATTATCAATAAACGCATTTTTTTTTTAAAAACTGGATGAGCAAACTGGTTACTTGGTTATGTGTGCGTCATCATTAGTACTAGTACTCCAGTGACCATAAAACACACCCTTTTTCTTAGAGCAAAGCACTGTATTGTAATGTCTTTAAGAAGTTGCGTAGCAGAGACTGGATATGACAAGTGACTGACTGCAGCAGAGTTGCAGTGACACAGTCTTAATACGTCCTTGTGACTTCATTAATAAAACTAAACCAAAAAAAATCAAGGTTCTCACTTTTATTGCTTCCATTTAGCGTGTGACATTTTTGCGTGTGACTGGCGGCTCAGCCACCGCTTGGGCTCACGGCTTATCCTGCCATGGTGGGGGTGTAAACTGAGTAATACTGTGGGAAAGCAAAGTGCCATTCATGGCTGCGAGGGGAGTTATTCATAAAGCTCTCCTCTCACTTCCACACAGGGGGGCCATCACACATTGTCTCTCCAAAGCAACCACACTCATGAGGTGGGATAGAGAGAAAGTATCTGTGCCAAAGATGATGATGTTTAAATATAGCGTTTGAGAGTCATGCGTTTTGGGGGGGGGGTTTTGTTTATTTTTTAATTTTATTTTTACATAGAATCATCTTTTAATCCACTTAATCGGTATTTATTGTCACTGTTTCCTTTTAAAATGTGCAAAATGTCTTTTTTCTGAGACCAGGCTTTGTGATCTTCAGTCCTGCTATGTATTATCTGCCAATGGGTGAAATGACCTGTTGGAAGTATGAAAATATGTAAATTGTGTGGCAGATGTCATTCCAGAAGGACTGTAGACATACAAACAAAAGCGCTCAAGCTAAATATTGGACTGTAGTTAATCAGAGAACAACTTTGCTGCTGAAACTGTGCCTAGTCTTTAAACAACTGATTCATCACAAGGGAAAACAAATCTGCCCATTGGTTTTAACGAATAATAAATAACCATAAAAAGCTTGAGTCAACCAGCGCACCTGTCTATAATTATGAGTTTTGACAATAGAGCTATATCAGCACAAAAGCTATTAGGGAATAGCTCTAATCGGCCTCGTGTCAGTGGTGCCAAATTGCATTTTTTCTTTTCTGACTACACGAGAGACCAAACACTGATGTTCTCATATGTTAACACTTAAGTGTTAAGCACGAAAGTTTGCATAAAATCTTGAGGCAGAGCTTTTAAGATACTGCTTTGGGTAATATGCCTCATTAGTCATTGAGCTGTGAGATGCAAGCTATTTGCAAAGTCTCCACACAACTTGTGGCCATTCATTTGAACAAAACGTGGCCATAATTTGGTGCTGAGTTACATTTGTTAACATTTGTAAAGTAGACGTGGCCATCTCGATTAAGTTAGAGTTAGGTGTGTTCAGACCATTCTGTTTCTCTCAGGTAGTCTGTTCCTGTTCCTCCCCCTACCAAAAAGAATAGATTAATCCTGAATGGCTATTGATGTAGCACTTGTATCCTTGGAGAATGACACCAGCAATTGTCGAAACAATGAGAGGCTATATTGGATGAGAGCATATCGATCAACCGGTCAGTCTGATGACTACAGCGCTGCCAAATAAACTTTTGATTTTTATCCTTTGAGGTTTCATGATAATATTAAAACACTCAGAATAAGAACATATTCTGCGGCTTGTGGGTTGAAACACTGGTTGACTAAGTCGTGGACTAAGCTTTTTCATGGCCTCTGACGTAGATAGATCTCAACAACAAAAGCAAAACCCGAGTTCTTTGTTTCTAGGAAGCGTTGACTGCTCAACACCTTAAAATATTAGTTGTAATTTACCTTTGGATCAGTGTCTCAGAACCTGTTAAAGATTATTCCTCAATGTTGCTGATCTTTCAGGTAACGTGGCTCCCCTAAAGTGAACTGGTTGAAGCACGTCTCTATGATTAGAGCTATCTACTCTTAATTGTTTGACGCTGAGCTTGATTCTCAGCGCTGCTGATCCTACACAGTTGGTCGTGTCTGAACTGAGTCATGACAGCCTCCACACTTCTCAGGCCGTCTGTGACAGTGTGAATTTTGAGGACAGTTGTGCCAGGTGGGACCAGCTTGGAGAAGCTCTCAGAGTGGACTGGACATTGGCCCTGGCACAGGATGCCATCCAACAGGAAGACGAACAGATGGCACAAATGATGCATCACCAAACCTCTCTGCAGAACTGCTTATTTTTTTCCTAATATGTCCAGTTCTCCAACAGACTGCCTAACTTAAAAAAACCATGCTCCTTAAGTCACTATAAGCATAACAATCAGGATTTCATATTGCTGCACGCACACAAACATATGCATGCATTAGGTGGGCAATATTATAAACATTATGTATGCAGACACTTGCATATATGCCAAAAGTCTGTTTTTTTTGTGTATTTCTCTACTATAAGTACGTCACTACAGGATAAATATTTGCTTTTCACTGATGGAGATGGATGGCTCAGGTACACTTTGATGTCAGTTACCAGATCAGTTTGGCCATGGGTGTTCTCTGTGCTCGATGCTCTCTTGACCTGAAATTCCTCAGCCTACGCTGGTAAACACTCCCACGGGTCTCAAAGCAAACTGTGCCGAAGCAGACAAACACGTAGGTCCGAGCAGATTGTACAGCGAGCGACACGAGGGTCATTACCATGTAAATGCACCTGTTGACTCCAATCCCTCTTACCGTCTTAGTCTTACAGTAAGCAAGGTTAGCACCACATAGGTTGTGTAGTAGTTAAGTAATCAAGGGTCATGGATCCCATGTACCTGTTTAGAGTAAAGAATAATGTAGATTGTGAAACTTCAAAGAGCCCAGTTTGACAAAATGAACATTGTCACTTTTCCTTTTATGATCAGAGAAACCTATTCTGTCACAAAATGAACCTCAAAAATATCAAGACAAAAAAGAAACCCTCCATAAACTCTCTGGAACACGTGGAATCATTAACAGTGACACCTGGTTCTCTATACTACTTTTAAATTGTTGACATAAACAACGGCAAAGGATTCAAGAATTCTCTTGGAAAGCTCTACTTCTAGTTATTATCTGATACCTTTGCAAACTTGTATTGGCTAATCTTTAAATTATTAGTTTAATCTCATAAGTAGAATACGTAAATGAAACATAATGCTGTTGAAAGCACCTGAACAGATCAAGTATATTATGGAGCCTTTCAGTTAAAATTACTTGAGCTTGAACTACAGTGTGATGTAGAATATATGAGATATAACGATATGAATGAAATCTGATATTATCTTGTGTTTCAGCAGTCATGATATGACTGTAGTAAAAACTGCTCTGCACTCAAATTGCTAGTGTGTGTGAGTGTGTTTTATTCCAGTATAATATGAGCTCCAGCTCATTGCTAGAAATGGTTTAACCCAAAGCTGGTTTATTAAAAGAAACGGATTACTGGTCTGAGAAATGTCTTTTGGTTTGCAGTATACAACGCCTTTAAGTTTAATTGATCAGTAATAGGATTTAGAGTCACATTGCACCCTTATTTAATGGTCTTAACTTTTGCAGATGATGCAGAGGTGAATCAGATTGCTGCTTGCTATCTAAAATGGATTTACCAGGAGTGTGGCTCAAAGAAAGGGAGAAGCTGAGAATTTAGGTATTCTAGCTGAGTGAGCAGAAAGCTGGTGGTGCTTTATCACCATTCACAGGCGGTTTGTTTCTCTGGGTCTGAATGTGTATTAGTAGGACAGATAGCTGGATAAAACAGCAGTCCTCCTGTGTTTGCTGGTTGGAAACAAACACACATGCGCACACACACACACACACTTCTCACCCCCCTGAGGCAATCAGGGAGTCCAACCTTGGCATTGCCCCAAGACATGAGGGGCAGCTGTGTTTCTCAGGCATAGAGCTGAAGGAGCTCTCCTCACCCTCCTCCCCATTTCCTGACTGCGCCGCCTGCCTCTCCATTCCTGGTTTTCTGCCTCAG
>NW_005188463.1:0-2857 GCF_000239375.1 Pundamilia nyererei
GACTCACTACCAGTTTCATAAAATATGTAATGTTTTGCAGTACATTTATCTCATTGGTATTGTGCTAACACACTCCTGAATGTTCAGGACCAGCAAACTGCCACAAACATCTGCTTTTATAAACATGTTCACGCTTGCTGATGGTCATTAAATGAAGTTTAATAATAAAGTGCTTGATTATCAGCATCTGGCTGCTACCTATGCTTGTGATTCCTATGGAAGCAGTAAGAGTGCACAGTTTTAACACACCGCTTCTGAAATTTGGATTCGTTTTTGTTCAGTAATGACACAGTATACCATGTTATGTTTTGTAGTTCAGCTGAGGCTGTATATATGTAATTTTAAGACCTGGTATAGAGCAGGTGATTTTCAAAAAAAAAATCCAATATTTATAACCTTGGAATTTGAAATAAGTTTGTTTTACCACATAATTTTTGAGTAATATGGCTAATTAACCCTCTGGGCTCTATGGTGGCCAGTTTTGGCCACAAACAAGCTGAAAGGGTAGTAATCTTGAACAAACCCAGGGGGTTTAAAAAACAAAACACATTATGTATGTCATGCATACAATTAAAAATTAAGTAGGGTGATTTTTTTATGTATTTATTTATTTATTTTTACATGGTATTTTTTTATATTTATTTTTATTTTGTCTTTTTAGGTTCAGTTCTGTATCCAGCGATCGTCTCCACTCTTGTATTGTTACTATTAGTTCTAATGTGTGTTCTGCTGTTTGTTATCAGGTATGTACACAATTTGGTACTTAAAATTGTTCAAACTACCCACAGCATTTACTATTTACTAAGTTGTATTTGGCCTGATTTTCTGTGATCTTTAACTGAATACTGATACTGTGAAACTACTGTGTATATTTACGCTTGATCCATCAGAAAACATACTCAACATTGGTAACAACACTGACTAACTTTAACATCAGTCTGAGCTGTTTATTGGACAGTTCATGTCTAAAAACACTGACATTATATGTTTTCATTTTCAAGACCTCTGTATGTTAACATTCAGATTAGTTTCACATAGCAAGCTGTAATACACCACTATATATCATCATGAGTTTATCCTGTGAACTAAAAAGTGAGCAGTGAAAAACTGCAGTGTATGATTTGTAAAAATATATATTTGATATTTTACTTTATTTTTCAGGACTCAGACGAATCACTGTAAGCCGAAAGTTGGGTTAATAGATGAAAACAACACAGTTGCGATGATTCAGCCTCCGACTGAAGAAGGAAATGAGGTACTTTAACTTTATTTTTAAGGCTTTTTTAAAGGTGTGATACTTTTACATTTACACAAGAATGAATAGATGATCTTCACCGGAATGTTCACTGAAATTTACTATGCAATTTTAGGCACCAAACACAACAGAAGAGAGCATTTATGCAAATGTTGAAAGGTTGAGAGAGGCAGGCGTTGTTGACCCTAAAGTAGTTGCTGAGCCAAGTAGCACCAACTTGCCAAGCGCTGAGCCAGTGGGTGCAAGAGGAAGCAAAAACTCTGAGAACAAAGGCAACAAGTGTGAAGCAATTTACTCTAGTGTGAACTGGAAGACCAAGAGCAAGAAAAAGAAGCAAGAAACCTCTGTGGACTTGAATTCACCTGGTAGCTATTATCTGGAGGAGGAGAAGTGCATTATGGAGGGAATTAACAGAAATTTTGTGAGCAATGCACTAGAGATGGGAGGCCTGTATGATGAAGTGGGGGGTAAGAATGTGAAAAAGGAAGTGGAGTGTGAATATGCCCAGGTAAAATTTAAAGACAAGACTAAAAAGAAAAAGAAGTAAACTTCTGTTTTGTTGAGCTTACTGCTAAAAACATAGCTGTCCAGCTGTCCATGTGTAGCTCGCTGCATTTAGTCACACTATGATAAAAACATTTAAGATAGGAATAGAAATACAATTACATACCCTTTAATGATTAGCCTTTGAATAGTTACTAAGAAATATTTTTTGTTGTGTAAATATACCATTGCTTAACTGGCCCTCATATGTACCAGTGCACAGCCATCTTCTTTTGTGTGCGTTTATTATTGAATCTGGCACAATATCTCTGTTTGAAGACACTGCTTCAAACAGTAAAATATTAGGTTAAAGCTCAGGAGCCAACTTATAACTCCTTAGTGACTATGCCTGTCACTGCAAATTTCTTTGTTTAGGAACCTGTGCTAGACCCACTGATTTGTAGTTCCACTGAATATCATTTGTTGGTAAAAGAGCAAAAAAAACAGACTTTTTGTTAATAAGGTGTTTTTTTTTAATTAAAAATTTTGTATGTCATGCGATGACATTGTGTCATCATTCTGTCTCAAAATAAAAAGTCTGAGACATAATAAACAAAATTATATATCATAAACCATGAGGAGAAGCGCGAGGATCAGCAGACACTTTGACATGAAACTGTAGGAAAGACAGAATTGTCACTCACAGTAGCTGTGGTATTGTGTACAGAAGTAAAAATTGTTTGTATATTTACAAAATATTAGTGTGTTTACAGTGTT
Source organism: Pundamilia nyererei (assembly GCF_000239375.1). Lineage (NCBI taxonomy): Eukaryota > Metazoa > Chordata > Actinopteri > Cichliformes > Cichlidae > Pundamilia > Pundamilia nyererei. The sequence goes on from NW_005188463.1 coordinate 2,516, forward strand.
TTGATGTTATGAGACAGCCAGAAATATAAATATATAATGAGCGATAATTAAACACAACATAATCACAATTGCTTTTATTTTGGCAAACATTTTTAAAAATGAAGTACAGCTGTGAGATTTGTCTTTTATGGGTAGCTATTCATTTACATACAAAGTAGCTATTGGGTGACCCACTGGTAGCATATGCATAAAAGTGTATCTATCTAGTTGGTTTTGTTCTTTTTGTATGCTCCATATTAACATCCTTTTGGCAAGCTTAACATAATTCCGCTGGCTAGCTGCATATTATATTGTATTATTGATTTAGGGTTTTGTTTATTGCAATATATATGAAGCTCAATA
>NW_005188463.1:4895-20979 GCF_000239375.1 Pundamilia nyererei
GTGGGGGAACTTGCACAATCGGTGGCTGACTAAATACTTTTTTGCCCCACTGTATTTAATAACTTTTAAAGAACAGAAATGGGTGCCCAAGATGAAATTTATTTTGGATCTTCTGAAATCCACACATGGTCCAAAGCATAGTATACTTTGGACCATGTATACTATACTTTGGACCACTGTGTTAATACTTACACAGTAAGTATTTAGAAAAAAAGTGGGTTTTATTTACACACAAAATGAAAAAAATATACAAAATGAACTAACAATACAGGTCCCTTAAAAAAGATCAAATACATATAACTAAACTTAAGCCAAAAACAGCAACTTGCAAACAAAACTAACCTAACCCACAAGAAACAAAGGGGACCTAAATCTTGGCTGATCAGACCAAGTTGACACATAGGATGTATTAACACCAAACAAACCAATGCTTAGTTTTATAATCACTTTAATTAAATGCCCAAAAGAATACTAAGCGAACAGACAATTCATAAATCAAAGAGAAAGCACAGCATTAAAAATTATTTATTTATTGAAACCCATGAAAGAGCTGCACATGGTATGGCCCAATAAACTCTTCCCATATATAACACAGCTGCATCTTTTGCCCAACTTCAGAGTTGTGATGATGCAGGTGTGGCCATCACACATACATAGAGACTAGAAACATATGCGCTTGCTCACTTAAATATTTTAACAAGTGGTGTTGAAGGCCTATTATCTTCTCGTTAATGATCATGATTGACTAGAACTGGTAGTTTCTCTTTACCGGCATAAAATGATTTATTGGACTGGTTAATAGTCAGAACAATTGGAAAGTCCAATTGAGCAACTCACTGACAATTCAAGAAGAAGAAGAACGGTAGAATTGCACATGTTGGGAGGGTATCTTGGAGCCATTTTTTAAACAACTGTAGATTCCAAGATCATTGGTTCAAAGAATTGTACATATGGATGTTACTTGGATGTTGCATGACTTTGCCATAGTCTGGTAGAAGACTTAAACCCTCTAATGATAGGAAACTGATTAGGATGTTCAAACCTGCTATAACCTGGAAACAGCATCACTGTCCACAGTAATCTGAACTGTACATCATCATGGATTCAGACGGTGCCAACCAAGAAAGAACCCCCACTCCAAACACCTTCAACTAAAGCTCAACTTAAATTTGCAGCAAGTCGCATGGGCAAGCCAAATACCTTCTGGAAAATTTTTAATGGTCAGAGGAGACAAAGACAATGACAAGAGGTATGTTTGGAGGGAAGGCATGAGGCTTTCAAACCTAACAATACTGTACCGTCCTGTAATATGAATACACTCTAATATCAATTTGTCAATGTCCGTAACATCCATTAGTGTGAAAGATGCAGCAAAATACTGTGGCTTACAGTGCCAAATATTTTGTTACATTTTGCGAGACAAGTGCTGACAGAACACCATTGGACACTAAACGGGCTCTCTTCCCGAGTTTCATCTTTAATTACAAAACTCACTAGTAACTCATTAGTTGGAGTAGCGAAACCTTTAACAAACTGAGAAACTAAATATTTAGCATTTAGTTGCACTGAAATGACTGCTGGGCTTAACAGTGGACTCAGGGATGCACCCCTTTAAAAAGGGTCTGATTTTAAGGTGATGGAAAAAATGTGACTTGATTTGAAGCTGAAAAAGGGACCAAAGCAGTCACTGATAAAACAGTTGGGATAATGGGATGCAATTCCCTCTTTGTCCAGTCTAGAAAAATTCAGTGCTGGCGAAAAACGATTGTTGTTTGTTAATGTGGAGTGAACAGAAACATTTGTGTTTTGATTTGATTTAGAATTTTCAGAAAATTCATTTGTCACTGAGAGATGTAGAGGAAAAAAGTTACAGAAAACAAACAAAGCCGGGAGAGAAGAGTTTGAGACTAGTGTAGATTCAATGTTTAACTAGAGTGCTGCTCACCAGACATCATCAGGCGAGATTGTGAGAAATAAAGTGAGAGGTGTTGTATTAGAGGTGTTGTATTAGCAGCTAAATAAAAGATTTTTGGGGGTTTTTTTTAGTTTTTTTTTTTCTTTTTTTCAGTGACACTGGTAGTTCAGGTCAGCTCAGAAAGAGTTACAAGAATAGCAGCAACACCATCATTGTTATAGGATTGATATGGCTAGTTATAGAGAAAATAACTTCCAGATATCTGTTTTTAACTTGTTTAGTTTCAGAAAGTCTGAAATTCCAAGGAATTTAAAAAACTGAACTGGTAGCAAGTTACTTGAATTGTGAAAATGTCTATAAATGCATGAAGGAGCCTGTGTGGAGTGGCTGTTGCAGGTCATTTACCAATTGAAAGGTTTGTAGTTCAAGCCCTGGCTGCTGTAGTCTGCATGTCTAAGCACCATGAGCCAAGAATCCAGTTTTGCTTTCAAATGCATTCATTGCTGTGTGGGACAGGAACCAGATCTAAAAACATGTAAATGTGACAAAAAATAATGAAGGGGAAAAATATTTTTTTAGCAGCATTTTGAATGTTTTCAAGTTGTATCAGGTCACTGTACTTTTAGGAGTGTGAGAGAAAGATAGAAAAGACTTTGGGAGTTGAGGTCCTGTGGAATGTAGAAAACTGTCACGGCTGTGCTGGGAGCCCATGGGGATGAGTGAAAGAAGGGCCCAAATGCAGGACCCTTCAATGTAAGCAGTGCGTTTATGTACAGTGACGTAAATAATACACAACAATAAATCCCTGTGACCCCAGATTCCTGTGCCGTGTCCTCCCAGTGTCTGTGCCCTGTGTCCTTGCTTTCAAGTGTCCATGCACCCCGTGCTTGCTGCACTCTCATTTCCAGGCTCCTCCTGGGAAATAACAGAGGCGGACGTTAGACACTTTCCAACTGCAGCAAGCTTACGCTTACTGATATGTTGAAAACACTGACGGGTAGTCACATAATGATCAAGCGTCGAAGAGAGCTCCACCACACTCCTAAGTAGCTCCTCTGACGAGGCTTGATCAGCTGCAGGTGTGTGACGATCTTCAGGTGTGGCCAACCACCTGGCAGGGCCACACACACTTTTCTCACTACTAATCACGCGCCCAACATCCACTCTGCATGTGCTTACATCACACATATACACACACCCACACACCCAAGTATCAGCACAGGATGGCACCACACCCACCCACCAACATAATAGCTTTGGTTGCCATATAAGGGAATCCCCAGGGTTTTATAGCATGTTTTTAAGCTTATGGGGAACAGTACCCTGCCCTGGTACTGGTTTAATTTTATTGCATTTATCCGTGACACCTTACAGACTGGTTGGGGTGGGGGGCTCTAGGTAACCTCAATAGTTCATAATATGTAATTTCAAATGAATTTACAAATGTACATATGCACATGCAAAACAGGTCAGAGCTTGCCAGATGCGAAGGCTAAGCCCAAGAGCCAGGGAGGCTATAGCCAAGACCTGGAAACAACCTCCAGCACCCACCCCCAATAGGAGGCTGGCTGCCACATTAACTTGTTCGAATGTAGAAAAGATGGACTGAGAAAACTACTTCACTGGTGCAGAGCAGAGAAATCCTCCACAAGGTCCATGAAGTGGTCACACCTTGGGTCGCTTTTTGCTGCACTGTGGATGGGGACCTGAGAAAAAATACACCTGCCAATTGGATTCTACATTCAAGTGGAATAACCTGAGCTGAAGAGGGTCTGACCAAAGCCCCAGGGTAAAAACAAACAAAAAGTTAGTCAGTGTTCCTAATGGCCTGATTGTGGCTAACATATTCTACCAAGACTCAAATAGGGCACAGTTCAACAAATGAACAGCAATTTCACTCACTCAGAGGTGCTTTATAAATACACTGTAGACAGTGTTAAGTATTCGGCGAAGACCCAAATAGGGGTCATAGGGAAGGGCATTAGGCCATTAGTGTCATGTTGGGCTGTGTGCAGCAGGCAGGAATGGTGGACCCAAGAGCAGGACTCACGGAGGCAGATGTGAACTTAAGATACTCTGTTTATTACAGGAATGAATGTAGAACAGAAGACTAACTAAACTGGGAAAACTAATAAACTAACAGGCAGGCAAGTCGGCAAATGGAACACACAGTAAAAATGAGGGTACGATGCGACAACGAGCAGGGGCAGACGCAGACAAGAGGTGATCAGGACTGAGAGGAAACAGCTGGGAGACACGCCTGATGCTGATTACACAGACGAGACAGGGAGAGCACAAAGCTGGATGCACAGACATAAGGCACAGACCTACAAAGTAAAACAGGAAGTACACGACAGACACAGAGATCCAGACGAGACATAGAACTTAGACACAGACTCATGAGCAGACATAATAACATCATGGACAGAGGGAACACAGAGAAGTGGGACCAGGGCAGGCACAGAACGGAAACCTAACAAATGGCAAATTACATAATCAGAATAAACAAAAACATAAAATATTATAAAGAAACACAAAACACTGAGTCGTCAGACTCAGGACCATGATCATGGAAGACTGACAAACTGTTATAAAGTAACACATTATTGTAATCACATTACATTTTTCAGTAAACTTGTATTTAATGCATTGCTGTAATAAATTAAATAATCACACTACAATTACAATTATGTTGTTACTTGCATTACAAAGGTTTTTCAGTTATCTGCATGCCAGATGGATATAAAAAAATAATACAATAAAATGTGCTTTTTTTCTTCTTGTGCATTTGTGCTGCAATAGGTCAATTTCAGTTTGTGTGCCAGAAGGAGGAAAACTATGGAGAGATCTACACTTTTAAGAAAAGTAACAAGGAATGTGTAATAGGTTACTTTCTTTGAGTAACAACCCAAACACTTTATCCAGTCCTGTGCTACATATTCAAAAATTATCTGACTGCAGTAAAATGGACTCTCATATGCTTTAAATTGTTTTCATTGTATGTTTTGTTTCAGTTACCATGTCATTAAGTTCTATTCATGCACTTCTATTTGTAGAATAACGCACCCTAACCCCATCTTTTTGTTACACCATGACTAGGATGTTCTCTAAGTGAACATTATGCAATCTAAAACTGGTTCTTCTGAAACTAAAGATCATTGTTATTGTGTCCCTCATCGTCAAACTTCCTGGAAACTTCTGATGTCATTCAATGCATTTAAAAAGTGACACAGCAAAGATAACCATGTGAAACTCTCTAGCCCTGCCCCTTCTGCAATTTGAGTAAGTGCTAGACAAATATGAGAAACCTTTACCTCAGTCAGAGAAAAATCTACTTGATACACTTGTTGCTCAGGGATTTTTTTTTTTTTAAATTTGGCTTCAACAGTCTCGTGGTCCGGAGGAAGAACTGGCTTGACTTTGGAATGTAATGATCATTATCATGATCTCAGATCTGTGTGTGAATTTTCATTTTCAAAAAAGGAGATACACTCAGCAACTCCCCAAAACACAATAATACCCCAATTTATCAGAGTCACAACTCCTTTACAGTCAAATAGCTGCTGTCATATCTTACTTAAGTCAATGAAAGGTTTGAACATCATGTTCAGGTGAGAAGTATTTTATGTCATGTGGACTTAAGTGTAGTGTTTCGTCAACACTAAAGATTTTCCGGTTTTTCAAGGGAAACTCCCCACACAACAAAGGCAGCAGAAAACACGCTGGTCAGGGGTCAAATATATTATCTATTAACTCAGAGGATCTGTCTGCAAACATACACGGGGGGAAATTTCCTACACTTAATAGTTCATCTAGTGGACCAACACTGCAGGAAAGACTCTCATAACTATTTTGATTATGGCTACTGTGTGTTTGTTTTATTATCTGAACAAATCATTGAGTTCCTTTAATTGTCATGTCACTGGTTGTTAATCAGTTACTTTATTGTAGAAGAAAATGAATGGGGGGAAATGAAAACTAAATATAAAAGAATTCCATGTGAATGCAAAAAAGAATCCCACCACTTAAAAAGACATTAATCCCATTACATTTTAAGCTTTAATGTATCTTGTTTGAAGTACTAAATTTAAGCAAAGAAAATTTAACCCATGAACTGATTTTCATGATGTCCAGTTAGTTTGGACGGTTATTGCCCATCCAAACATTTGCCATACCTCCTGCACAGATGAGGTATGGCAAATGGTATGAATACAAACAAACAAAACAAAAAACCCCACCAAAAAAAACCAAAAAAACCAAAAAAAAAACCACGTGGACACTGCTAACATAATGGACAGGTTTTTGACGGGGCTCCCACATAAACTCAAAGCAGAAGATAAAGCATCTACGAATATGTTTCCAAACCAGCTTCCTTCCAAGCCAAATACTAGAAAATAGGATGAAGCATATCGTTCTGTTGGCTTCACCTGCACAAGTGCCAAGGTTGGTCTCCCCGGCAGAATTAGTTTCCCCTGCATCGGGAGCACACACTGGGCTGTCCAAATCCTGACAAACAGTATCCCACATTCTGGATTTTTAGTTCACAAACACTTCTTACTTCTTGACTAACTTAGGGTGACCAACCATCCTCTTTTCCCCGGACATATCCTCTTTTCACATTCTGTCCGGGGCGTCTGGGGCGATTTTCGAGATTGATAAAAATGTCTGGGTTTTCCTATAGGCCTACAGAGGACCCATGTGTTTGACGTCATCCCCGAGCTGCTGCTTTGTGAGCGCTTGTTCTGCACTCACAGATGGGACAGACAGCGTGCAGCAACACGCCTAATGATGTTTAAAAGATCCCAAAGCGCAACTGCATCTTTTCAGATGAACTGCAAAAGAAATTTCCATCGTATTGACACAGTGCTGGTAATTTTTCTTATACAGATGAGGCATTATTTCTGTACTATTATTTAATTCCAGAGGCTTTTATGTTATTTTTTTTGCACTTGTTGACTTGTAAAAGCCTATATGACACTTTTTATTTCACAATTCATTAACTTAAACCAAAAGCTTAAATAAATTTTACATGACTGTGTGGTACAATATTTGGCTGTATTCCCAGTATATATATTGTACAACTGCTGACCAACTAATTAACTTTTAACTTTCTCTTACGCTTTGCTCAGGTGACCTCAGTAATTCACATGATGTCTTAATGAGGTTTCCCACATTGGCCCCCGTAAAGATGTTAAATGGACTAGTTCCTTTATAATGCTTTGTAAGTATGCCTAAGCGCTCAAATCTATGTCCACTTTTTTCTATGTTCATTCATTATCTTGCCCAAGGATACTTGGGCAAGATAATGAATGGTGGTCCCTGGTTGCAGACTACAGCAACCAGGGACCACCAACTTTTCAATTAATAGATGATACTAGTAGACACTTGAACTTGGAAAGTAGACACTCTACCTCTAACCAATGTGCAATCACACTGTAATCTCAGATAAAATGCATTGAAATGTAATTCTGGGGGAAGATCCATAACATATACATGTACTTTTCTGTTTTCCCTTGAAGATGACAGATTAAAAACAATCCCTTCCTGGACATTTAAAAAGCACATTTACAACTTCAGGTGACCTCGATAGTTCAGATGATGGTGCGGTGGGGCAATGTCTACATGAGGCTTTTCTGCCTTGCTTGAGCAAGTCCATTCACACATTTATACAGCACAATTTTTTAAGTTGTAGGTTTTTTAAGCACAATCATTGTATCCCGATGCCTTGTAGAGTTTGACCTGACTGCATCATTAAAAGCTCACATGGGCCTATGCCCTGTTCTGTTTTCTGGTGTTTATTTTTGTTCATAAGCATATTGACTTGAGCTTGATTGAGAGTAAGATAGGGATTTTTTTTTAGTTATAAACTAGTAACATTTACTTATGCGCTGCTTAAAATGACATAAAAAGTAATAATGAAGTTTTTACGTTTAGTTTTCATATATGAGGCACATGGTTTTGCTTCTGAATCCAGCATTTGGGTCCTCTTCTCCTACACCGTGACACATACAACCCAGCAATCTTGGAACGACACCACCACATGTAGGACACTTACAATATTTATATTTAAAAATGTATATTTCCTGACCCGTAGTGAAGTGTCAGGTGTGAATGAAGCGACTTTCAGAGATGACTCTTTGAAGTGAATAACGAGAATCAGTTCCTGCCTGGGAGCCTGAGACACTTTTCTTTTTTTTTTCTTCCTCTCTCTCTTTTTTTTCCTATTCAGGTCATACATGATTGGTCAACTGCATGATGTGTGATGACATCTGAGTGTTCGCACCAAACAGTCATTGGCCTGTACTGAGCAGAAGGGAAGGAGGGGAGGTTACAGACACACCACACGCTCATTTCCCTCCCTTGTGCTTCTTTGTACGTGTAAATGAGAGAGAGAGAGAACATCTGATACAAAGAAAACATTCTGGAAACTTGAGAAGATGACTGACGACAGTAAAATTTGAACCCCTGAGAGAGAATCCTCTCCAAAACAGGGCAGTCAAAGACAGAGAGAATAAACAGGATCAACCGCTTAAAGCTGAGGGACTTGGCTTTTCTTATGTTAGATTTTATTTTGTGAAAAGCTGTCCTGTTTCACTCTAGTAAAACAATTAAAGGTTAATAAATATTAAGTATACATGGATCTTTTTGTCAAATTCAGATGTGTGCTTGTTTTTGTACTTCAAAATTTATTTTTTATGATCATATAAATAGTAAACATCTGATATAATGTATGTTTTGTATACTAGTCACTCATTTTACACATAGTTTTACTTTTAAGTTTTAATTTAATTTTTGGTAATGAATTAATTTAAGAAACAAAAAATGTGAAGAGCCACCTGGGAGCCAAAAGAGCTGAGCTATTAGAACAAGCTGGTAAGTCACTAGTGAAACCCGTCACAAAAAGGTATAGAGTGCTGCAAGAAAAATCGGCCTTGCAATTTTGCTGGTTGCTACCAGATTCCTGCAGTCATGTGATAGTTTGATTTTATCATGAAGCTGATCATCAAGAGCAGAATAGGTATTAAAAAAGTCCCTCTGAAAGTTTTGATTTAAATAGCTTAATGATGGGGACATTTTAGACTAGAGCTTGTTTTTTGGATCTATGCCACACAAAGTTTGATGGCAAAGGGAAAGTGGACCTTATCAGCTGCAGCATTTCAGCCACCATAGTGCCAGAGGTGTCATACAGATTATAGTTTGTATTTTCTAGTTTTTACTTTTGTTTTTATTTAGTAAGTTTCAGAAAAAAAAATACAGAAACTAATAATCGTATCTGTTTACCAGTTTTACAAAATCGTTTCAGTTAGTTTACATATTTTAAAGTCTATTTAGATTTTTTAATTTCAATCAACTAAAATGTAATTTCACTTATTTGCATTTAGTTTGAGTTATTAATTTAGTAAACTATACCATTATATATAGCGTTATAGTTTACTATAACTCTGCACAGCATTGATTTGAAGTTTAAAGACATTTCACAACATCAACTGTTAAAGTCCACGATAGCATATGACCTTAAGGACATTTCATGTAAGATTTAAACTTCCAGTTTATCAAATATCAATTTGCCAAGCACAAGCAGATGGATGTTTGTGTACTTTTTGACATTATTTAGCTGTTTGAAATTTTCATTTACAATTAGCAGCCCCTTCATAAAAAGTACATGTATGTTTGTCCTTGCTTCTCTTCAGTAGCTCTAGCTAACTGAGCATGTTTTACTGTTTTTTGGTCTCACTGCTTTAAAAGTACAAATTACTCTCTATATCCTTGTTCCAAGAATTTTGAATTTATTTAACTGCAGTAAAATAAAGTCTTATGTGCTATAAATTATTTTCACTGTATTTGGATTTTATATTGGCATTATTTTTGTTGTTGTTGTTGTTGTTGTTTACAGTCCATGCACTCCTGTTTGCAGATGATCTCACTGTAAGACTATATAAATAATTTTACATTTTGTGCGGAGTGTAGGTAAGTTAGCCCCTCTTGTCGTCACACAATGACTAGGCTATTCTTTAAGTGAACACTGAGTAATTTAAACTGGTTCTTCTGAAAATAAAGACCATTGTTATCATCTGCCTTGTGTTCCAGACTACCTGGAAACATGTAATTTACGAGCCAAAGAATTTCATTACAGGTAAATGTGGCTACACTGTTTATCTGTACATGACAACAAAGCTTGAAACTTGATACTTCAATACACATAACTTTCTCTAATGAAACAGGCAGATCGTGAGGAGTGCCTCAGACTCAAGTCGCCGCAGGAATGGAACTAAACGGCTGAGAGATTAGTCGCAAGTTCACAATTTTTTCATTAAGTCCATCTCCGCTGAACTGTAATCTAAGAACCACACGGTCCATTACCTGCTAAACATCATGAAAAACCCCCCAACGTTTTCTATATTTGAGTGGCATGCCGAAACTCAATCTACCTATTACTTCTTTGTTCAAAAACATCACATGAGAAGAGCACCAGTATGGGAATCAGGACCCCACAAATCATTATTCAGAAAAGGAGACTAATAATGTATTTTATTGGCGAGAAATAAACGAAGCAAATGTTCACCATTCAATCCATTAAAATGATTATCATATGAAATAAAAATTGGAATAATGTGAACTGAGCTTTTCAGCTGAGCTTAGGATCCAATGCTAAGACTTACTCTTAACGCATACATGTTGACCTACTAAATGGTAAAGTAAAATAATAGGGACCCCTTTTCCCCCACAATGAATGAAATCATTGTTTAAAAACTGAATTTTGTATTTACTTGCAAGTGCCATGTGTATGCCAATATATAAGACTGCAACATATGATATTTGGCAATGACTATACTGAGGGGAAAAAAACTGTAGAATTTATGTACTTTAACTGATAAATTTAACAAAAACTTTCCTGTTAATAAAGTTGAATAGAGTAAAAATGGAAGTTTCAAAGGAAAGATGAAATATTTATACTTTAAACAATTTTCAGTAGTATGAGTATTTTTAAATAGGAGGCAAAAGGCTGTCAACCACCTACAATTCCATCTTAAGATATTTCCTCAACCACCCTCAGGACCATCTCCAAAGGGGACGATCCCTTTTAGAGATTTTTACCCTGAATTCTCTGCCAGGTTTTATAACTGCTGAAGCGTTTTCTGATTTGTGTGTGTATAGTTGTTAGCTTAGTTTGTTGATCTTAGTAGTTGTATAGTTTGTTTGCTTCACGTTGTGATTTTTTCTTTTTCCCCCTTTTTTCTTCTTTATGTTTCTTTATTGAATCTTTGTTGCAATGAAGACGAAAGGGAGGACGTAAAATAATAGAGTTGATATTTTGATTTCTCTACATACATGACAGCTGTGACTGGGAATTTCTTTAAATTTGGCTGCAACAGTCATGCAGACTAGAAGGTATTTTTTTGGCTTTGAGTAATCAGAGTCACTCAAATCTGTTCCACTCTTATGAATATTTCAAGAAGAAGATACATTCTGCAATTCTCAAATACTCAAATACAATGACATTAATCAGGTTAACATCTCATTTATAGTTAAATACTGTAAGCCTATTTAAATAATAAAATAACTTTACATTTTGTGTGGAGTGCAGGTAAGTCAGCGAGTAAACATTTCTAAAGACATTTAAGCCCCTCTTGTCATGATACAGTGACTAGGCTATTCTTTAAGTGGACATTGAGTAATTTAAACTGGTTCTTCTGAAACTAAAGATCATTGTTTTGTCTAACTTGTGTTCCAGGGTATCTGGAAATGTGTAATGCCATTCAATGTGCTTAAACAGTGACACAGCAAAAATAATCATGACAAACTATTGAGTTTTACCCTTCTGCCAACTGAGTCAGTGCTGGACAAATATGAGCAAACTTTGCCCCAGACACAGAATAAAATAACTCACATATTTGCTCCTCTCCATATCCAACAGCTGTGATTGGAAATTTCTTACAACATGTCATTTATAGTTACTGATTGGATTTATTTGATTTTTGTGTGCCAGTGTCATTGTGACATCACATTCGTTCCAAGGAAGGTACACATATAAAGTGCTGGCACTGAATCCAATACAATGAATTTTGCATAACAGGAACTAAAATAGTGAAATATAACTTTCTCTAATCAAACAGGCAGATTGTGCGGTACCTCAGAGTCAGGTTGCCACAAGAATGCAACTAAATGACTGCAAGATCAGTTTCTACTTGCAAGATCACAATAATTTCTTCATTTAGTCCATCTCTGCTAAACTGTGATCAAAGAACCACAGGGTCCATTACCTGCTAAACATCATGAAACAGTGTTTTCTATATTTAAGTGGCATGCTTGCATATGTTTTCATTGCCATGCCAAAACTCAATTTATCTATTACTTATTTGTTCAAAAGACCACACGAGACGAGAGTGCCAGTATGAGAAGCAGAACCTACAAAGCATTACTCAGAAAAGGAGAGTAATAAAATCTTTTATTGGCTATTCAAACCATTAAAATGATTCTCATATGAAAAAAAAAATTGAATAATGTGAGCTGATCGTTTTAGCTTAACTTCTTACCAAATGCTAAGACTTACCCTTAACACATATACTTTTTTCCTGCTTGGCCTTGAAGCTGGCAGATTACACATGATCCTGGAGAAAAAAATGTGTTTTAAATGATGCAGGTGTGAAGAAATTTGGAATCAATTACATTTTCTTATAACATCTTAGGACAAGTTAAGAATACATTTTATGTAAATGAAAACAAACTTAACAGTAAACTGTTCAAATTAGAACAGTTATGAATACCTTTATTTAATTTTTTTGTTTATCTTTTGCTTCGCTTTGCAATTTTATCTCTTTTATTTTTTATCTCATACACGACAGCTGTGACTGTGAAGTCAAATTTCAAGCTTCAAATTTGGCTGCAACAGTCACGCAGACAGAGAGATGAATTGGTTTGACTTTGGTGTCCAGTGATCACGATCACTGTGACCTCAGACCTCTTCCACTCTTGTGAATATTCAGCATTTAGAGAAGTCTATTCCTAGTATGGTTACTCCTCGTAGATGCAGTCACATGTTGTTAAAGCCAATGAAAGGTCTGAATGTCATGTTCAGGTGATAAGTATTTAATGTCATGAGGGCTTTTGTGTATTGTTTGGACAGCGTTAAAAATTTTCCTTTCCCAAGCGAAACTCCCCAAACAACAAACGCAGCAGTAAAACAGGCTGGCCCACTGGTCCTAGCATCATATATAAACCCACAGGCTCTGTCTGTAAACATACACAGGTGGGGGAAAATTCTCGCAGTGAAAAGGCAAGCTGGTCAACCAAAGTGGTAAGAAAATTTTTATTTCATTTTAAAACGTTTTTTAGTTATTATAATTTGTTTTCGTATTATGTAAAAAAAAAAAAACAACAACTTCAGTTTGTTCCCTCACTTGCTATAGTGTTGTTATTTTTTTAACCATTTTTTGTTGTTGTAGACCTACAAATACAAAGCGGAGGTAATTTTCACTTTTTTCCCTCAGAAACTGCTGACATGAAACTCGAGTTGCTTGTTGTGGTGGCTGTGGCAGTTCTGCTGCCCAGTTTTTCTGAGAGCCGGATCGTTTCCAAATGCAAGCTCAGAGAAAAGCTCGGTGAAATGCTTGATCTGCCCAGGAGACTGAAGGAAAGAACGTTGGCAACAGGTGAGCTCAAATGTGCTTTGGGTACTTAGCAAAGAATCTTCATAACCTTCAGAGTCAAAGTACAAATCACTTTGGTGCTCATGAAAATCAGGATCAAAGCTGTACCTTAGCGGTACAAAATTATTTAAGTTGACTGCTGCTTGATTCTTCTTCTATATTTGAGGAAAACATTAATTGCATTTGATATATCTGATGACATTATTTACTGTTTACTTTAAACATGCAAATACAGAATCAGTAATAAAGCTTTATCTTAGCTGCAAATACTTTGTGAAGTAATATTAGCAACATGCAATTTTTCTATTTAAATGTCTTTATCAACTGCATCAATAATGTAATTGTAAAGTGAAATTTTTCTACAACACAGAGGATAATAACTGAAAAAGTAGCCACCAAAGTAAAACTTTCTTGTCCTTGTTTGTGGACATGAATGGTTTGTTGCAGTTATCTGTGAAGTACAAAGGAGGTCTAATCTGAACACCAAGTTAGTCAAGTCATTTGGCAAGTGCATCCCTACCGCACCAAACCCAGCGGTGGTCACAACCCCCTCCACAAGCGGAGGCAACAATACGATCACTGGAGCAGCCACAGTGACAAACACCAATTCAACAACCATAGACCTGACCAGCACCACTACTGCTACTACTAACACTATAACTACTGTCAACTCCACCATCAGCTCAGGGAACACAACCTTTGTGTCAAACAGCACAAGTGGCGTGAAAAGACAAAGGCGTGATGCTGATTCACACAGTGAGAAGGGGAAAAAGTTTAGTGAAGAGGAGCACAAGGATGACAGTGAAATGGAAGACGAGGATGAAACGAGCAGTGAGGACGATGACGAATCCAAAAACCTTTACGGGCTCTTTCAGCTCTCTGACAGAGAGTTCTGTGATTCGGGATTATGTCCATCCAAAAGTATGTGCCATACCTCCTGCACAGGTGAGTCCTTGCAAACAAGCAAACACAGATTTACTGTTTAAATGTTGCTTTTTTATTGTGTATATTAAAAATAGTTTCTTTTTTCCTTGCAGCTTTTACTGATGATGACATAACTGATGATATTGCTTGTGTTGTCAAGACTGGTTACTGGAAGTAAGTTTCTGGAAAGCACAACACAAATAGATCAGATAAATAACCAAAGCTTTGAAAAAATGTCATATCATTGTGTGATACATTAATTTGCTGATTTATTCATAATATCCATATACTGAAAAACAGCAAAAAAATTCAGTAAGGTGTTGGGCCATAATCACGTCTCCAAAGCATTTAGTCTTTAACACTGCTGCAAGGATTGAACACCATTATTGTGTTGCCTAATAACTGCCTTTTGTTTTAATCAAACAGGGAGATCATGAAAAGTGCCTCGAAGTCATGTTGTCGCACCACGGATTTCTTTGAGGAATGTGACTAAATGGCTGTGAGATCTTGGTTGCTACAATTTCCTAATGAGATCCACCTTCCGTGAGCTGTGATTGAGGAACCGCATGTTCCATTACCAACCAAACAGCGTTTGTTTTTTTTGTTTGTTTGTTTGTTTGGTGGATCATTCAGTAACCGTTGCTTTGTACCTGTATGTTTTAATAGTAATGCCAATAGACCTAATCAGCCCTCAAATTCCTACAAAGTAATGATTACTTTTTCAAAAGTCTAAAACTCAACGCTTTACATCTATTTCTTTTCTTTCAATAAATATTGACTTGCAGCATCTTTGTGTTTGTGTTATTATATATTTAAAGTACTTTTAATAGTAATGACAAAACTGCTTCAATCTCATGAAGACTACCTGTTGCTTCACGTTTATTTAACACCACGACATGTGCACCACCATACGAAAAATAACCCTGAAAGCATGAGAGATAAAATTTTGCTCCAACCAGGAGACTTAAAGGTATTTCATTAATCAGAAATAAACCAAGCAATTGGCTACTGTGCAAACCATTAAAATTATTCTCATATGAAATAAAAATGGATTAAACTGAGATATTTATACAGTAAAACCTCAGGACCAAATGTTAAGACTTACTGTTAACACATATATTCCTTTTTTCCTGTTTGTCCTTGAAGTTGGCAGATTATAAAGGACCTCTTTCCATGTGTTTCAGCTCCTATTTACACTTTGCCTCAGGTGACCTTTCTGAATGAGATATTCCACCTTGGACCCTATAGTAGTAATTATAATAGTCTAGTTCTTTTAAAATCCTTTTCTACTTTGACTGAGCACTCAAGTATAATTCACTCATTCCCACACACTGTCATATACTGACTTTTTCCCTAAGTACTTTCTATCTGGCATTCACGTACTTATCAGCATTCAATATAGGGCTTTGGAGCGTGATGTCACGGGAGGTGGGCCACGCCCCCTTCCGCCATGACAGTAGGCCAGACACAGGATACAGCTTCAGCTATGGTTCGTACGTGTTGTGTTGTCAGTTGCAACGTTAGATCACACGATTGTGAAGGCAAGAAGCTGGATAATGGGCTCTCTTTTCATCGTTTTCCATCCTGGAGGCAACGT
>NW_005188463.1:21566-22698 GCF_000239375.1 Pundamilia nyererei
TTTTTTATTCTTGATCTGTTCACATGTACTTAGCAAGTACATAAAAATGAAATGCAAACTATTTACATGGCAACACACAGCTGGCATCAATCTTGAACCACAAAATGAAACATTACAGGCTATTTAGAGCAGCACGTTGCACGTGCAAATCAAAAACTGTAACAAGGAAGTTGTTTAGAAAGTTATCAAGTTCAAACCGACTTACCTATGTCTTAACGACAACGTACTCGCAGCGTGGAGGCTTAAAGATGGACAAATCTTGCACCCAGCCATTTGTGAATTGGATGTGGGCCTCCAGGGATGTATAATTCTTAAACTGGTTTGCTGTGTATGCGCTGACTCCACAGACAAGGTATGCAAAGATATCGGGATAGGACAAAGGCGGTAGGTCATCTGGGTTTCCACTCCACTTCCTTATTTCATACGGGTCCACATTACCGATGCATGCAATTTTTTCAAAGTACGTCTCTTGGCGTCTGGGTGCAATCGGTCGCGATACAGCCCTTTGTCTTTTGCGCTGATTTTGAGCATGGTTCTGGCAGTCCCGATTCCAACACTCTAACACTGTGTGCTTGTTTTGCTTTCTGGCCTACTGGCATGGCGCCGCGATCCCACAATGCACTGCGGCGTGACGTCAACTCCAAAGCCCTATCTTGCTTAAGGATACCTTGGCATGAACACTTCAGCAACCAGGGATTGAACAACAAACCTTTCAGGTGTTTCTTCCTCATAATTTTGGGGAATTAAACCATCAGCATCTTTGTTTAAGTTTTAAAATGTTCACTTTCTTTTAGTGCATTCTTACTTTACTTTCCCTTTGTGTTCTTCTTTTTTTGTGATAATAATGAAAAAGAGAAGGAAGAGTCTCTGTTCCTTCATGATTCCTCTGCATATAAATAATAATAATAATAATGTTGTAATTGAAGATCATTTTCCAGTTAAAATTAGTGAACCATTTAACCCTTATGTGGTGTTCGTATTTTTGTTACTCAGCCAGTGTTCATGGGTCTGGTGGACCCGCTAGAGTTTTGGCTTTCCAAATTAACACTATCAAACAATTTTATGTTAAATTACTCAACAGATGTTTACTTCATCCCAATTACAAGACATATGAACAGCAAACATGGTTAAT
>NW_005188463.1:24138-25572 GCF_000239375.1 Pundamilia nyererei
ATGTCCTTGGGGTCACTATAGCAATGTGGCCTAAAGTCCCATGATGTCATTTGTATGCAACACAAGCACAACACAACAATGGAGGATGTTCAGGCGATAGTATATCTGCTGCTTAGTCTATAGCTTTTTGTCAGACTGTGGTATAGAATCTTTTGATGTCAAATTTTTGGACTGACTCGGCTCATTTGGAATCCTGGCCAAGCAGGTACTAAAAACATACTTGCTACCAAGTACTACCACCTAATGGAAAACCCCCAAATCAAGTTGAACCTAGTAACTAGTGGAAAAAAGGTAATAGTGGTAGTGAACCAGATGAAGTTAAGGTCTGACTAACAGATGTTTCTCCTAATGTGAAGATAATTACAGCCAGACATTTCGGAAGCACAAGTCCTAATGGGGAATGTTTGCACTTTGTGAGAAATTTGTGAGAAGATTTAACAGATATCATCTTATATGCTTAGACTGTTTAGAAACAGTAGGGAGGGGATGGGGGGTGCAAATAAAAGTCATCTTAGTAAAAGGTGCGATCACACCTTTCATCATTGTGACTTCAGATCTGTTCCACTCTGTTCCGAGAAACATTTTGCACCTCCTAAATATATCAAACACAAAAGTTTCAGTGAAGTCTACTCCCTCATCTATGCCTGTATAATCCTTTTGGGCGCGTTGACTTGACCCATATGGAAAAGAAATATTAATAACTTATATGATTTACTCATTACTTTCATATATTGTTTTAGTAAGTGTCCAAAACATACAACTTTCATTTATATAATTTTTTCAAGGGATCTTATATCTGTATTCACTCTTGTATGCTTTTCATACAAGTTTCACACAAGACAGATACAAACTTTATAAGATTTATATATATCTTTTCCATATGGGGATGTTCAAGTCAATGAAAGCAGTGAAAGTCAGGTGTTGGATGATTTAATGCTAAATGGGCCAGGTAAAATAATGTAATCCATAAGCAATTGCATAACAATAATCAAAACCACATTTGTGTGTTCTTTCATCATCATTAAAAGATTTCCTGTGTATTAAGGGAAACTCCCCATACAACAAAGGCAGCAGTGAAACAGACTTGTCCACTGCTAAAAGCCATCACATATAAATGCACCGGCTCTATCTGCAAACATACAGAGAAGGCAAATTTCTTTCAGTTAGCAGTCGATCAAGTGGCCCAACGTGGTAAGTATTTGCTACATTTATAATCGCAATGTTTTCATCATATTATGTAAAAAAACATTTGTTTCCGTACTTTTTCTGTCAATATTGTTTTTTAACCAGTGATTTCACTTTAGACTATAATCAAATGAATGGGTTCTGCATATAAAGAAAAGGCAACCATTTTTCAGCTCCTCTCTTACAAAAAGAGACCTTAGAACAAAGTCTTGCAAAATTCTTTTACTTAATGAAAATGTATTTTATTTA
>NW_005188463.1:26801-27490 GCF_000239375.1 Pundamilia nyererei
CACGTCAGTTTCTTCACCAGATCCATCTCCACTGAGCTGTGATTGAGGAACTGCATGCTCCATTTTCTACAGTGCAGCAGTGTTTTGTTTGTTTGGTGCACTGATCTTTCAATAACAGCTTGTATCTGCATGTTTTAATAGCAATGTCAAGTGATGTAATCAGCCCTCAGAATCCTATGAAAAAAAATGTTTGTTTTTTCAAAAGCGTAAAACTCAGCACTTTACATCTGGTATTTGTCTTTCAATAAATATTGCTTTGCATCATTTCTATATGAGTGTGTGCTTAAATCCAAAACGCAACAGCTTCAATCTTATAAAGCTTGCCTATTACTCCCTATTTATTCAAAAGCATCACATGACAAACCATGCTTCGTAAAACGTTGTTGCAACCAAATAACTTAAAAAAAAAATAAAAATCTTTTAACAAATGAACCAAGCAATCACTCACTACAAAAACCATTAAAATGATTCTCATATGAAATAAAACTGGAAAAATGTGAGGTGAGGTATTTAGAAAGAAAAGTTCTTTGTGAGTATTTTGGACCAAATGGTAAAAATCACATTTAACACATTCTGTTGACGTTGGCAGATTAAAAACCATCCCTTCCCACCTAACCTACATGTACACCTAACCTCAGGTGACCTCAGTGGCTTAAATTATGGATTATGGTGTGGTTAGTCTAAATAAG
>NW_005188463.1:27868-28943 GCF_000239375.1 Pundamilia nyererei
CAGTTTCTGAGAAGACTGAGCAGATATCAGCTTGTATGCTGACATGGTTTCGAAACAGTGGGGGTGGGAGTGGCACTAAAACTAATATTAACAAAACAGGCTGCTTTAAGGCATGACTCGCCTTTTATAACCTTGTGCCAAATATTTACATTTGATGTGATTGCGATACAATTGACTCCCAGGTGCAGCATAGTGTTGCAGAGGTAAATAGTTGAGTAAACATTTTTAAAAACACTTAAGACCCCGATTTCGTCACACCGTAACAAGGCTATTGTTTAGGTGGAGTGATTGGAGCTGGTTCGTCTGAAACTAAATATCATTGTTATTGTGTCCCTTGTGTTTCAGACGTCCTGGAAGCTTGTGCTGTCATTCAGTGTATTTAGGTAGTGACACAGCAAAAATAACCACAGCAAACTACTTAGACCAACCCCTTCTGCAATCTGTGTTAGACTGGAAAACCTTGGGAAAACTTTGCCCCAGAAAGAGAATAATATACCTGATATGTTTGTTCCTCTGCATAGACAGCAGCTGTAACTGGGAATTTCCCTAAATTCTGAATTAATAGGAGATCCAAGGAGATGTCTCTACAGCTTTCTAATAGACAAATATACTAAAGTGCATCAGGGTTATGTTTCCTGATCTGCCCGTGAATAATCCCTCTGGTTTATGTTATTTGATATTCAAGTCAAGGAAAGGTTTAAACGTCATGCGCCATCATCATGAGCATTTTGGCATGTGGGCTTTTGTGTATGAAATAAATGCTGATCGGCGTTTCTGCCGCAAGTCCCGTCTCTCTTGCTTATTTATCTCCCACTTTGCGCCAGAAAGAGGAAACTAGCGGAGGTCGCGTTAAACAACAGAAGCACATTTAAACTTGATCAGCTGTTGTTAGAATGTATTTAATATTAATTTCTAGTGTCAGCTGATGTTTGCTGAAACCACAGCCGTAAAAGCTGCTGGTCATGATATTGGTTTCGATATGTGGTGAGAGGGAAACATGAAGATGAAACCAGGAGATGTCCTTACTGAATCATCAGAGCTGAACAGCTGATGGAGAAACAGGTTTACCTTTTAG
>NW_005188464.1:0-4084 GCF_000239375.1 Pundamilia nyererei
TAAAAACAAACTAAAAACGACTTCCAAAAACATTCAGCTTTGATATTAATGAGTTTTTTGGGTTCATTGAGAACATGGTTGTTGTTCAATAATAACATTATTCCTCAAAAATACAACTTGCCTAATAATTCTGCACTCCCTGTATTGCCAACTCACATTTCAGGCTGTTCAAAAAGGCTCCTCGGAGCCTCTGCCTGAAAATGAGAGCACATTGTGTCAGAAATCCTCCGCTCTTGTCCAGCTCTTCAGAAAACTTGTCTGCAGCAGGCACAGGGTGCTCGTGAGGCAGAAGAGGAGGGAAGAGGGCAGGCAGCAGCGGGGAGGCGTGTTGCTGGCAGCTCCAAAAGAAGATAGCAACATACATTTTAATTCAGTCACAACCTATAACAGGGCTCTCTGCACCTTGGTTTTATGCTGCAGCATCTTCAAATGCCGCTCCAGCGGGTCTGCTGTAATTATAATTCCCGCTGCACCAGGTTTAACTTAAGGGCATTTAAGGAGTCTAAGATGTCTTGCAGGGTGGACAAGTCATTTTAGACTCTGACTTCCTCTTTTGCATGTTAAGCAGGAAGCATAACACTGACTGTTTCACACTTGTTGTCAGTGAGTATCTTTATACTTCCTCATTTCTGACATGACAAAAATTAGTTCAGTTGGGTTATTAGAATTCTGCTAAAAAAGACCTGACATGAACTCGTTAGGTAAGAAAATATTTTGTGCTTTTATTTCTTAGTTTTGTGATACTGAAACTTATTCTGTTGTTTTTCTTTTACCGTACTGACAGAGACATTATTGTGTTTACTAGTGCTTTACTTGTAGTCACGAAAACACGAGTTATTATAGTTTCATTTTTATTTATAGTTTTTGTGTAGTTATATTATTAAATTAACAAGTTTTCTGCCAACCCAGGGAACAAGATTCTGTCTATGAACATGGTGAAAGTTGGCATGATACTGATTGTCCTCTTTGTTCCAGGTGAGCTGTTTATTCAGTTATTCAAAGATATTATAGGGGTAATTTATACTCTACTCTAATTTAGAATTATGCCAAAAGACCATTATAGATGGAGCCATCTGCTCATTCCCTGATTGAAAAATATCAGCACACACTGTTAAACGGAGGGGAAAAATGTCTATAATGCTGTATTTACAGATGCTTTGGCTGACTGCCCTGATGAAGCAGACCTCTTCATAACTGCACCAAAGAAGCTGGAAGCACTGAGTGGATCTTGTTTGAAAATCCCATGTAGCTTCAGACTCAAAGATGAACAGAAGTTTAAGAGCACAAGAAAAATCGTTGGAGTGTGGATAAAAAAGGATTCCAGAATTGTCATTTATCCAAACAATGTGATCTACAACAGTAGTGGAGCAGTTAACATCTATCCAATGAGTATTACTGGGAACCTGAGTCAGAGAGACTGCACCACTCTGTTTTCTAATTTAACCACCACATACACAGACACATACTTCTTCAGAGTAGAGAGTGAACCATTCAAGGCGACAGCTCATTGTGATCCTCTTCAAATAACAGTCAGAGGTAAAGATTTTTTTAATTAGTTTATAGTTCAATATTTTAATAATCGCTCTTCATGAACTTACATATATGTCTGTGGAGACCAAAATTAACAATACTATCATAATGAGTATCCAGACTGACAGCTGAATATACATATATTTATATTTCCATAATTCCATCAAAAGCTGTAAATAAAATTAGAATGATATGATCTGCAAAACATTTACATCCTTTATTTAATTAATGTGACGAGAGGAAAACAAAGTTACTTTAAAGTAATATTCTTGGGTTTTTTTGTTTGTTTTTTTTGTTTGTTTCAGAACAACACAGGCTTAAACTGTAGCAGTTAAGCACTTTTTTGCTACAGAGACATTCTGTTATTGCACTGTTTAGACACTGTGGTTTGACATTTTCATGCTAAAAAGACCATTTAGTGCAACCTATGTTTCTCCAAAGAAAGTTAAGCATGTGAACAGGTTAGAGTGTAGCACAATTGTAGTCTGTACCGGTAGGGCACTTATGAAGAGTGGAAATGTGGCCGGTTCAGATACCTGTGCAGGTATGGAGATGTCTAGGAGAAAAGACAGCTGAATTTTTAAACTGATTGTTTATTACAATCATGGAGACTGAGAGGATGCCTATGGAGAACAGGAGATAGAGATAGGTGAAAAAGATAGAGCCAGCAAAATAAAGTGGTTTTCAGAAGTGTTCCTGTGCCTATGCCATTAATGATTATTAGAGAAATTAAGAAACTAGAAAACCTTAAGTATTTAAAGTAAAGATTACTTCCAATTCATTGCATGGTGTTTTTCCTTTGCATTCTCTAGAGCATTTCTGTTTTTTTGGAAAAAAGGTTTGTGATTTTTCTGCTGCTGTTATATTCATACCCACAGACTTCAGTGTTCACATGTCTTACCAGAGCTAAATTACCTCTTCGTGACTTGATGATCTGTGTTGTTTATATAGATATATCATTTCAAACCACAGATTCTCCTTGGAGGCCCAATATTACAATCCCAGGTGATCTGAAGGAGAAGGAGTCTGTCACTATAACCTGCTCAGCTCTCACTCCCTGTCCACACTCTCCTCCTCAACTCACCTGGAATCTCCAACAAGACTCTCACAACAAAATAGAGCAAAACACAGATGGAAGCTCTACAACTAAAATCCAGCAGAACATCACTCTGTCAGACACACATGATGGAAAGAAGATCAGCTGCTCTGCCAGATATCCTGTGAACCAAGGAAACGACACCAAGACAGCAGAGACAGAAGAGACTCTCAGTGTTTCATGTAAGACAATCATAGTGTTTTTATGGATCCTGTGAGTAAACTATGAGTAATGGAATATTAAATGTTTATAATGGATAATAGGAATCCGTATTAGAGCTATTTACCCCCTTTTTTTCCAGTGCTCCCCAAAGAAACCACAGCATTTATCAACCCTTCAGGTTCAGTGCCAGCAGGCAGTCAGGTGAACCTAGCTTGTTATAGTAAAGCCAAACCGCCAGTCATCAGCTTCACCTGGTTCAAGAAGAGCAGAGATGGAGCTGTGAAAGTATCTGAAGGAGAGATTTACAGCTTCAATGTAACAGATGGAGGAGTTTATTACTGTGTGGCCACTAATGATCTGGGTAATCAGACATCAGGAGAAATTTGTGTGAATACTGAAGGTAATGTTAACCAGTATTCATTCAACTGAATGCAAAGAGGCATTTGGCATTCCTGTTTATGAATTATTGTTGTCTTGTCTATGACACTTTTAAAGAATCTTTGTGATTGCTGATTGTTCGACTTTTCTTCAGGAAGGCAAACTTTAAAATCTTTTGTTTGAACATTCAGGTGGTGTTGGTCTCTTTGCTCTACTGCAGACTGCAGGAATCACAGTGCTTGTGATCACACTGGCCATCTTTGAGTGGTGAGACAAATCTTTCTGTGATATTCTCATTTTTAGTGTGTGTGGGCTACATTTCATGGATCTTTATAGTTCATCACTGCCAAACCAAACAGAAACTAAAGCTTTTTTTATTGTTTGTTTGTTTTTATTTCAGCTGCTTCAGATCAAGACGCTCCAACAAATCAGAG
This sequence comes from Pundamilia nyererei, assembly GCF_000239375.1. Lineage (NCBI taxonomy): Eukaryota > Metazoa > Chordata > Actinopteri > Cichliformes > Cichlidae > Pundamilia > Pundamilia nyererei. The sequence continues at coordinate 3,601 of NW_005188464.1, forward strand.
ATAGGAATTTGCCAAATGAACACTTACTTAACAACTGAACAACTAAAGTCTATGCAAGTCGCAAGAGGAGGGGAAACTCCAGTTTAAAATACAATATGAAACTATTTTTTAACGCTTAAGAGTTGGTTAACAAGAATTTAGGATGTTTGTAGATTTCTTTATAGTGTGGTGTTCAAATATTTTTAGTCAAATTATTAAATAAAATAATGGCCATACTGGCTCAAAATGTATACCACCAGAGCTTAACTGGTTGCTTGTCTCACTCAGATTATTCATATTAGGAAAGCATGCTTTTAGACCAGTTCATACTAGAACTGCCTCAGCACATATAAGGGATCACTGGTTAATAAATATAGATGATAGGAAACTAGACAGGGTTGTGCTTTTAGATGCTACTGTGTTCAAGGTCACTGACAACAGTGTTTTAATAACAAAATGAAATGTCTATAATGATGTGTTTTGTGTGTGTGTGTGTGTGTGTGTG
>NW_005188464.1:5124-7077 GCF_000239375.1 Pundamilia nyererei
TACCTTGTCTGTGGAGTCAGAGCATACACGGCGCACCAATTTCGCAATTATAAATCTCTGGAGGCGCACATCCAATTCACCAAGGACTGGGTACAAGATTTGGCTATTTTTAAGCCTCCACGTTGTGAGTACGCCGTCATTCAAGCAAAGGTAAGTCACCTTGAGTACTGCGAGTAAAATGCGTTTGATTCCCCCCGAACATTCAAATTAGTGCAGCATAAATTCATTCATGAGGGGGAAATTACAGTGAGAACATGTAGAGGCTCTGTCAGAGGGAGTGAGTTCAGTGCATTGATGTGACATTGTCCTGAAGGATTTAGTTATTCCTTATGGTTAAAGAAATTGCCCTAATTAATTCATATTTATTATAAATAATCCTAATTACACATCTTGCCTCCTTGTTTGTGTCCTGTGTCATTAAAAATACATTCTGTTTTAGTTTTATACATTGATTAATGACCTGCTGAATCTCATTATCATATTAGGTGTCCATAGTTGTCACTTAAAGTTGAACTTTATGTTTTCTCCCTCTTGAAAGTGATTACATCCTTGCATTACATACTTTAGGTTCATTTTTTGCTGATAGGTTTCTAAAAAGAAACATGCAGATTTAGAATATAACATGCAGCGTTCTATAGATGGATACATAAAAACACTTTATTTGTTACATTTATGATAAATGGATTTGAAAGTAAATAAAACACATTTGTGGCCTCGGCTTATTAAAGTTCTTGTCTTTAAATGAACTTTGTCTGTGTGTGTTTTAGGTCCTGCACTCTTAAAGACTGAATTGCAGCATTGTAGCCACAGGTCATTGTGAGCATCACAGTGAAGGTTGAAGCCGCCCACTGCAGCTGTATGGCCGGAGTCGTGGAGACCTGCAGCCATGTGACTGCTCTTCTGTTTAATGTAGAAGCAACAGTGCGGATCTGTGGCACAAGGATTGTTACAGAAGAACCTGCATAGTGGGTTTTGCCTGGTAATATGACCAAGATACAGCCAGAGGTTGGCCATAAGACAGACATCTCCTCTTCAGCTGCCCAAAAAAAGGTTCTTGATCAAAACATAAACAGACCATTTGTTGTGACAGGTAAAAGAAGCCGTCCTCAAAAAAGAAAAGTTCCACCTGCTACTGTGGAGGAGTTGGATCAACTGATGGGACAATATTTTTCCAAGCATAGTTCTGTTCTGAATAACCCATAATGTTTTAATTTAGTGGGCCATGTAAATACTTTGCATTTACTGAATATGTACTTACTAAATACCACTGTTCAAAAGTTGAATAAAGAAACAAAGAAATGTTTGCCTATTTTTAATTAAAAGCACTTTGTAGAACATCACATCAGTTACAATGTAGAATCAATGTTATGTATAGTTTACAAATGACAAAATGTTCACATAAAATCATGACAGCATTTAAATAATATCACCCACTGCTCGCATTCTGTAATTTACTGTCTCTTTTGAAAACTTATCACTACATAAACAGCACAAGTCTTAAGAGTATTTAACAAGAGCATTTTTCCCTGGTTTTACTACCACACTGGGGCACATGTTCACCAAAACGCAGCAAACCTTTGCCATCTTATCCAGGAAGGTCACCTTTTTACCCACACATGGAAGAAGTAATCTGATTGGCATGGTGGTATGTAGCATGTAGTTTGAAGCAGGGATTTCGTAGTGCCCCATGTGTAGTGTTGGAACCCAGTCAGGATTTGTTTCATTCATTTCATAGGCTGGTTTGCTGCAATAATGCCAAATAATTAGCAACTCTATAAAGAGAAGGTAGTTCTGCATGTTTGTTCTAAGTTTGTGCTATGATCTCAGAGCGCATTGAAAATAAAACTAACAGGCTATAAAGAATAATATGAACTTATTTAGAACTTACCTGAATGAAAATACTGGAGCACACCAACAGATATCTGTGGCTGGTAGAGAACTGAATATCAGCTC
>NW_005188464.1:8975-12340 GCF_000239375.1 Pundamilia nyererei
AGAGTAAAAGAGTAAAAGAAGAACTGACTGCGTTACAGCACCCGCTGCTTGTTGAGAGTAAAAGCGATACGCGCGTTCACGTCTTTTTTTAGCGACTTTTTTTTTTTTTAGAAAACCCGGGGTCTGAAAACTCGCTAAATATAGCGACAAAGTCACTAAGTTGGCAACACTGACCATTACATTCACTGAGATCTGATTTTGAGGAACAAACCAATTCTGTTTTAGATTCTATTAAATAAGTCTACTAGATGAACTAATTACAGATTTATAATCATTTTGCATTTAGACCAGTTAAATTAGAAATGATTTCTCATTGAGTGTATCTAGAAAAACTTCGTTATATTAGATGGTGGGGTTTAATAGCTTATATTTCTTATGTCATATTCATTATTATTTTAGCATCTATATTTGAATTCATGGCTTAATGAAAAATGGCTGAACATTTATTGAGCTCAGATATAAAATTCTTTTTGTCCACAACTAAACTCATGTGTCAAAAGACAAATGCCTGGTGTTGCTGCTCAACAACCAAATTGTACTGTTACTGTGCCCTTTCTCACACTTTGTGATTTATTTTAGTTCTGATGCAAGATTTGCTACAAGATAAATGTAAATGTAAGTGCTTGTGACAGAGGGACTTCACTGTGACTGGATTTTGAGGAAGTTGGTCAACAAAGTCTTTTGTGTCGATTCATGAGAGTAAATATCAGCTAAAAATTTCCACCAAATGAATATATGAAATGTATTTAATAACATAAACATGCATTTTTAATGAAACAAGGAAAGTGAATAAAAAAAAAATCACTTTTCAGGAAATTGGTATCTTACTTATTCTTTCTGCATCATTTGTGTTTTCTACCTACATGTATATATAATTCCTGGTAATCAATAATTATTTCATGTTGATTAATATATTCTATAAAAGTTTGCAAGCTTGAAAAAAACTAAAGTGAATAAAGAGGTCTTTGAGGGTGTGTAGGTAATTTGTGTCTTTAAATGTACTGTCTGCCTTCCTCTATCACAGTATGCAGCAGAACATCAGGTGACGCCTACAACAGCTTTGTGACTTTAATGCACGTAAAGAGCATGTTCTCTTTCTGTACTTCCTTCTTTCTAACATTGGTTGGGCAACACAGTTCACTGTAATTCTTCTAAAACTGTAAAGTGATAAGACTACAGTTGGGCTTGTTTGGTAAGGAAACATTTTATTGCTTTTATTCAGTAACTTTTTATATTTCTTTTACTACACTGACAGGTACATGTAAAGTAATTTTATTTACTGATGTTTTAGTTTTACTGCTTTGTGTTACATTTTTCTTTATTTCAACATAGCACTACAAGAAAAGAAAACAAGAGATGTACAAATCGAAAACACTAAAAAAAAAAAAGTACAGTGTTAGAGCTTCATACGTGAAATTGTCTTTTTTTTTAATCCAGGCAGTAGAGTAGTCTGTGTGTGAACATGGAGACAGTCAGCATGTTACTGATTGTCCTCTTTGTTTCAGGTGAGTATTTCAGTTATTTTAAAGGCATTATTAGAGTAATTTTACATCATGAACTTCATGTAGTAACAAAGAAAACATGGACCTACTTTTTGTGCTGACTTTAAATTAAAATGTTTTAAGTGGAAAATATTAACAAAGTGTTGGCACTTTCAAGCATTACAATAGGCAAGTGTTGAAACTCTGATTATGAATATTTTCATCCAATATTTACATCCAAACAGCAGATGGTGGCTGAAATGTTCCTGTTATCGCTGGATTATCAGCTAAATGTTTAATTTTACAAGAAAATATTCACATACAAAAATATTAACTCACTAAATAAATTGTTTGTAAAGTTGTGTTTGGGCATAAAGAAACATGTAGTCAACTAAGATTAATTTGTGAATTGATTAATAATTAAATTGTATTTACAGGTGCTTTGGCTGATTGTCCTGATGAAGCAGCAGTCTCCATAAATGCATCAAAGAAGCTGGAAGCACTGAGTGGATCTTGTTTGCAAATCCCATGTAGCTTTAGACCCAAAGACGAACAGAATTATAACAGCACAAGAAAACCCTTTGGAGTGTGGATTAAAAATCAATCCCAATTTGGCATTTATCCAAACAATGTGATCTTCAACAGTAGTGGAGCAGTTAGCATCTATCCAATGAGTATTACTGGGAACCTGAGTCAGAGAGACTGCACCACTCTGTTTTCTAATTTAACCACCACATACACAGACACATACTTCTTCAGAGTAGAGAGTGAACCATTCAAGGCGACAGCTCATTGTGATCCTCTTCAAATAACAGTCAGAGGTAAAGATTTTTTTAATTAGTTTATAGTTCAATATTTTAATAATCGCTCTTCATGAACTTACATATATGTCTGTGGAGACCAAAATTAACAATACTATCATAATGAGTATCCAGACTGACAGCTGAATATACATATATTTATATTTCCATAATTCCATCAAAAGCTGTAAATAAAATTAGAATGATATGATCTGCAAAACATTTACATCCTTTATTTAATTAATGTGACGAGAGGAAAACAAAGTTACTTTAAAGTAATATTCTTGGGTTTTTTTGTTTGTTTTTTTTGTTTGTTTCAGAACAACACAGGCTTAAACTGTAGCAGTTAAGCACTTTTTTGCTACAGAGACATTCTGTTATTGCACTGTTTAGACACTGTGGTTTGACATTTTCATGCTAAAAAGACCATTTAGTGCAACCTATGTTTCTCCAAAGAAAGTTAAGCATGTGAACAGGTTAGAGTGTAGCACAATTGTAGTCTGTACCGGTAGGGCACTTATGAAGAGTGGAAATGTGGCCGGTTCAGATACCTGTGCAGGTATGGAGATGTCTAGGAGAAAAGACAGCTGAATTTTTAAACTGATTGTTTATTACAATCATGGAGACTGAGAGGATGCCTATGGAGAACAGGAGATAGAGATAGGTGAAAAAGATAGAGCCAGCAAAATAAAGTGGTTTTCAGAAGTGTTCCTGTGCCTATGCCATTAATGATTATTAGAGAAATTAAGAAACTAGAAAACCTTAAGTATTTAAAGTAAAGATTACTTCCAATTCATTGCATGGTGTTTTTCCTTTGCATTCTCTAGAGCATTTCTGTTTTTTTGGAAAAAAGGTTTGTGATTTTTCTGCTGCTGTTATATTCATACCCACAGACTTCAGTGTTCACATGTCTTACCAGAGCTAAATTACCTCTTCGTGACTTGATGATCTGTGTTGTTTATATAGATATATCATTTCAAACCACAGATTCTCCTTGGAGGCCCAATATTACAATCCCAGGTGATCTGAAGGAGAAGGAGTCTGTCACTATAACCTGCTCAGCTCTCACTCCCTGTCCACACTC
>NW_005188464.1:13504-15741 GCF_000239375.1 Pundamilia nyererei
GATTGTTTTAAACCTGTAATTAGTTTAGCAACTTCAGTGTCTGAAATATGAGTAATGGTGAACAAATTTTGACAGCATCATTCACACTATCAGAGCATACGACTGAGTCAAAGCTCTGACTGATTTCCTTAACAGATGAAATAAAGAAAGTGTTTCAGTTAATGGCAATAGATAGAGGCTCTCTAACAATAGAGTTATTTACATAAAGTTCAATTGTATTTTTGCTTTTGTTTGAATGATGGCCAAGTAATTTATTTAAGTGTTGCCAGATAATTTTACCATTACCAAAAATTTGCTTTGGCTTGTACTCAAACTTCTTGTTACTTTGTTCCGCATTGAAGTAAATCTCTGTCTATCTAGAGTTAGACCTGTTTTCAGGAACTGCTTTAGTAATTGATCTCTTGTTTTCATTAGATTCTTCCACTCTTTGTTTAACCCTCTCAAGGGCGTTGCAGATTTGCAACAAGTAAAAGCTAACAACCTGATTACCCCACATCCATATTTTATGAGTTTTTTTACTCAGAAGTACCACTGCAGGTATTCTCAAAAACTTAATTTGAGCCTGAGAGAGTTAACCAGGGCAGATTAGATGTTGTCTTTATTTTTTGTCGACCTCTAATGGAGTTTGTCGATATAACATCCTTGACAGTGTCAGTGAAGTGACTGCTGCAGAATTGTGGATCTTCACTACACAATAAACGCTCCCAGTTAGCTGATGCTAATGCTTCTGCTACTTTTGTTGCTGACTTCTTGGTATAAATTCATAAAAGGATCTCCTATTAGATGAACTATGAAAGTGATTCTTAACCCGTGATTTTAAAAGTTTTCTAGAAAATAATATACAATTGTGGTCTGAAATACCAGTGATACAATTATAAGATTTAATAATTTGCTCGGGCTTATTGCTGAAAACCACATCTATTTTAGTTCTAGAGTGTCTCGTTATTCTTGTGGGTTGTTCAATGTGTTGAGTAAAGTTTAAAGTCTCCATTATGTCCTTGAGTGTTTTTCTGTTCTTTTAACAGTCCCAGTTGACATTAAAATCTCCCATTACAATTATTTCATTAGACTTATTATTTATAGTATGATATTTAAGTAATATCTGTACTTGTTGATAAAAAATATTCTTTGCGGAAGGAGGGCGATATAAACAGATCAACCTAAATGACATTTCTGGGGAAAGAGTGATTTTAACAGAAATATGTCCTATTTCAACATCTATTGGTGAACTAAGTAAAGAGCAATCCAGGTGTGTTTTTTACATACATAAGTATTCCTCCTCCTCTTGTTCCAATTCTATCCCTTCTGAATACTGTGTACTCTGGAAAGACAACCGCAGACTCAGGAGAAGAACTTGTGAGCCAAGATTCAGAGATACCCAAAATAGAAATATTGGAATTGCTTAGAATATGTTCCAGTTGCTCATGCTTTGGTAACATACTGCGAATGTTAACGTGTCCACATAGAAGCCCCTTTGGTTTATTTTTAGTGTCTTGCAGATCATTGTTCCTCTGTAACTTTTAATAGCAGGATTTCTTGTCCTTTTGTTGACAATGCTATGAGCATTTAATGATGAGAAACCCTTTATCGGAGACTGTAGTTGGGGTACAGCAGGTGGAAGCCCAGGCAGCCGAGGTGGAGGCCCAGGCAGCCGAGGTGGAGGCCCGAGCAGCTGACGTGGAGGCCCAGGCAGCTGAGGTGGAGGCCCAGGCAGCTGAGGTGTAGGCCCAGGCAGCCAAGACTGAAACCCAGGCAGCTGAGGTGGAAGCCCAGGCAGCCGAGATGGCGGCCCAGGCAGCTGAAATGGAGGCCCAGGCAGCTGATGAAGAAACCCAAGCAAATGAGGCGTATTCCCAAGCAGCTGAGGTGGTAACCCAAACAGCAGAAGCGGAGGCCCGGACAACAGGGGCGTAAACACTATTAGTTGCAGATGTAGCCTTACTAACTGGGACAGTGGTTGGAGCACAGTTAGTTGAGGTGGGAAGCAATGCAGAGACAGCTGTGCCCATAGGCTAACTAGCCTAATTAGCTGTAGCCAGTCCAAATCACTAATGTTTGAATTAGGTCCAGGATTTAGTTCTATATCACCAGCCAAAAGTACCATCAGAACAAGTTTCAGAATCTCCAGGGACAATTGTGGTGTATTTAATTGTTCATGTTTACCTGGGGGTGGTCTAGCATGACCAAAATCCAAGAATCTTGTGAACAAAAGATGTTGACTCCATTTGGCTGGGAAA
>NW_005188464.1:15940-18019 GCF_000239375.1 Pundamilia nyererei
ACTTTATGAGAGAGGATAAAAAGAAGTTTGCTTTATAAGATACTGAATTTTATTTGATAAAAATCAAGATTATACTTCATCTCTCACAGTGCATTAATTCAGCTTTTAAACATTAAAGATACAAGTTTTAAATGGTCTTATTTACTATTAAACATTTCTTCTGTTACTTCAAAAAGTTTTCTTTGCTCTAGTTTCTTGCATTACAGAAATCTGGTTGGTGTCTTCACTATAGTAAAGACTGTGGGAATCATAATGCTTGCGAGCACACTGATCAGTGTGAGTGGTGACAGTCAGAGTTTGATCTATGGGATATTCTTTTTTCTTCAGATGCTCCTAAAGACACCTCAGCATCCATCAGTCCATCAGCTTTGGTGTCAGCAGGCAGCTGGGTGAAGTTGACCTGCTCCAGCAGAGCCAAACCTCCAGTCAGCAACTTCACCTGGTTCAAGAAGAGCAGAGATGGAGCTGTGAAAGTATCTGAAGGAGAGATTTACAGCTTCAGTGTAACAGATGGAGGAGTTTATTACTGTGTGGCCACTAATGATCTGGGTAATCAGACATCAGGAGAGATTAATGTGACTGTTGGAGGTAAAGATAAAGGCTGAAGCCACTAATGCCATGCTTTTCTCCCATTTATCTTTTAGGTTTTCCTTGTTGATCTATTAATAACATTGTTACACTGAAACTTGATGATAATGTAACCAAAACAACTTTAACAAGGGTATCTTTAACTCCACATTATTATATATTGTTCGACTCACACAGTTTATTTTTCAAGTACCAGGAAAGCAGAACAATCACTCCACGCTGGTCCTACTTCTTGGAGGAATCTCTGGGATCATCTTACTCATTTGTTTGATAATCTTTCTTTGGCAAGTATCAGACATCACATTAGAAGACGCGATATTTAACTGTGATATTTTAGCTGAAATCTACTCACACATAAACAGATACATTTTTATTGCCTCTCATGTCGTCCAGGTGGTTAAAGTCAACGCGTCAAACTCAACAACAGACTTGGGTAAGACAATACTGAACTTCTCTGTAGCTGTTTACATGATTGTAAACAGCTACCTAGTCACATGCTTTCAAATGTCTAAAAACATGATTAAGAATGAACTCTATAGGTCTAAATCACAGATTTTACTTTGCTTATTTTATAGATTCAACGTCACGAAGAGCAGGTTGGTGAAGGGTCAGCAAATAACACAGAAAAAGAGGAAGAAAACATCCATTATGGAGAGATCAGCTTCTCTAAGCTGGCATTTGAAGCATCCTCTGACTCAGTGCAGGACAGAGGACAGCAGCAGGATACGGTGTACGCACAGGTGAAAGTCAACAAGACAGAAAACAGCTTAACGCAGAGAGCTCATGGCCAAGAGGAACTCTACGCTGAGGTGAAGAAAAAATGAGAAGTATGCATTTACAAACTGTAAAGAATGAAATATGAATGTGGAGCCTTTACATGAAAATGTGTCATAGTCACTGCCAAACAATTCAGTGAAGTAAAAAAAAGCTTTTTTTATGTTCACCCTCCTGTAGTAATTTCATACGGCTGGTTTCAGATTTTGATCTCTTATGATATTAAATATGCGTAAATAGAAGTTGCAGCAGTTCAGCAGGGAACAGTGACTGGTACTTATATAAAGTGTTGGTCAAGTTACTTGAAAAAAGTAATTAGTAACTAATTACTGATTACTTCTCCAAAAAGTAACCCCATTATTTTACTGATTACTAATTTTCAAAAGTATTTAGTTGCTTAGTTACTTTTAAAAAAATTATACTCAACCTGAATAAAGCAACAGACCTTTCAGGCCAATTATGTTTTTTATGCATAATCTATCATATAAAATTGAATCAAATGGAAAGCCTCTTTTTAAAAATAGTTTTATGAGTTTTAATCTTTTAAAAAAATTTAATTATATGCAACTGTCTTTGACTTGAAGACATTTAAACCCATTTTCTGCATATTCTATGTCATGATCCTGGGCCATGTTGGCCCAGCATTCTTAGTTTCATGTATTTTTGTATTTTGTTCCTTATTTGATTTCCCCTTGTGACTTTTACCCCCTGTGTGCC
>NW_005188464.1:20162-21060 GCF_000239375.1 Pundamilia nyererei
GGCAACCTTCCGATTACAAGGCGAACTCCCAACTCTTGAGCCACGATCGCCCCACAAGAAGAAAGAAGTTTTCTTCCCACACGTGTACAGTGGATGCTAATGTTTTTGTCACTTTTTACAGACTAAAACTTAAAGTTATGTCAGTACTTCCACGCTTTAAATCCTGCACGGTGGTACTCTCTCCCGCACTCCATATTATCCATTGTTGATACACACTTCTGTTGCTGCCACAGACGTCACATAATAGTTTCAACTCTTTAGTGAAGGCTTTCCACAGGTTTAGGAGTGTCTTCTTCCAGACACACATTTGTGAGGTCAGACACTGATGTTGGATAAGAAGGCCTGGCTCGCAGTCTCCACTCGAATCCATCCTAAAGGTGTTCGATAAGGACTCTGTGCAGGCCAGTCAAGTTCTTCCACACAAAACTCGCTCATCCATGTCTTTAATCCACGATTCTCCTTGCAACCACCAAACCCAGATTTGTCTATCAGACTACCAAACATAGAAGCGTGAATGGTCTCTTCAGAGAACACATCTCCACTGCTGTGGTGTGCAGTGGCAGCATGCTTTACACCACTACAGCCAACACTTTGCATTGTACAAATGTTTGGAGACACAGTCGCCTTGCCTAGGTGCTTGATTTTTTACACCTATCACCATGAAAGTGATTGAAACACCTGAATTCAATAATCTGGATGGGTGAGTGAATAATTTTGGCAATATAGTGTACATATATAGCATTTCTCTATGCATATATGTAACTGCAGTTACATATATTCAAGCTCTGATGGAAGAACAAGGAACAACTTGGAGTCGAGCATCTTGGTCAGGATACTTTATCATGTGGAGAAAGCAATCAATCCACTGTCCTTCCAATTGGTTGATGACCCACACCTC
>NW_005188464.1:22252-28881 GCF_000239375.1 Pundamilia nyererei
TGAAACGTCTTCAAGCAACTTAAAGAAGTCCAGACGCTTTTCTTTGCAAGCTCCTTTGACTACGATGACCTGGATGACTGAGAACCTTCACAGACAATTTTATGTGTGATTGAATCAATTTGAATTTGTGTGTGGCTTCAAACATGCATTTGTAAAATTACTCACAAACATTTGTATATCTCAGTTTAGGCTTATGGGTTATGTATTATAATATATTGTATACATTTATCAACCTTTTAAGAAGAATTTATCTCCATATTCATTCATAAATTTGTTTCTTGATTTATTTATTAACATTTTATAATTCTTGGTGAGCTTGGTGATCATGGGCTTCCTGTCAAGAGGCTTTTAAACTCTCTCCTACAGTGTCTTCAGCTCAGTCTTCACCTTCTCTGACAGGTCAACTCCAACTTTCTGACTGTAGTATTTCTCAGCTCTATGGGCACGTTGAACATCTAACTTTAGTGTTGATGGCGCCATCTCGTGGCAGCCAGCCAACAATGCCATTTTGTTTCCATTTTGCAGGAAATGTTCCCAATCAGTATTAAATGGATTTTTTTAAAAGTATTTTTAATTTTTTTTAATGTATTTTAAGTATTCATTTTTAGGCATTAAAAGATGAATAAAAACACATCTGGTCAAAAACGCCTCCAAGATTCCTCGCTGTATTACTGGAGGCTAAGGTCATGAAATCCAGAGTGAGCGTCTGGTTAGATGCCTGGCTTCATGGATAGACAAATAAATAAAAACTAGTTCACAAGCAACCCCAGGTCAAAAATATACATAAGAAATAAACTATACATATAAGTTATTGTATATTTTATATAAATGGTCCACTGGTTAATTACATGAGCACATAGAGGCATGGACCTCACACCACAAGCTTGCTCCCAACCTATAATGAAATTCTTTATTATTCAAATAGACATAATGTTCAAAGCACCAAAGTTTTAGCTTGCTATTACAACTGTCACGTGATGTTAAACAAACGCTTTAGCTCAGCTCTGCAGAGCAGGTCATCATCATGAAGCAGTCCAGTTCAAGTTTTTAGGATTAAGCTGCTCTTCATAATTTTGACCACCAGATGTCACCAAAGATGACACCGTTAGACTCTCTATGGTGTGAAAACGTGTTACTTCCTGAATTCCTGTTTGGGGTTTTTTTTGTATTTTTGTCACACTTACATGTTTCAGATCTTTTTTTTTTTTCCAGAATTCTGAAAAAAATAGACATGCCCACTTTTTCTTGTTTTTTCTTTCAGGGACCCTAACCCTCTTCCATACTAAATGTAGATGTTTATGATTAAGGGGAAAAAATCCAAACCTACATGGCTGTGTGTGAATAGGTGATTGCCCCCTAAACTTAATAACTGGTCGGGGCACTCTTAGCAGCAACAACTGCAATCAGGCATTTGCGATGACTGGCAATGAGCTTTTTACACCTATGTTGAGGAATTTTGGCCCACACATCTTTGGAGAATTGCTGTAATTCAGCAACATTGGAGGGTTTTCAATATGAACTGTTTTTGAAGTCATGCCACAGCATCTGATTCAGGTACAGGTTAAGACTTTGACTAGGCTGATCCGAAGTCAGCATTTTGTTTTACTTAAGCCATTTGGAGGTGGACGTACTGATGTGTTTTGGATCATGTTCCTGCTGCTGAACCTAAGTGCGCTTTAGCTTGAGCTCTCAAACAAATGGCTGAACATTGTCATTCAGCATTTTTTAGTAGACGGCAGAGTTCCGATACCATCAGACTACCACCAACATATTTTACTGGAAGGGGACTAAGGTAAGTAAAAGCACTACTAATGTTAAGCCTTAGATTAATTGTATGTTTTACCAGTGGCTGTCAAGCAGTAAGGAAAGCATTTTGAGGAAGCCAGTGTGTTTCAGGCTGATGAAAAAGCATTTTTAAAATACCACAGTGATACACTCTCATTAGCATCTTCATGTATTACTAAACCACTTCATTTTTTGTAGAGCGTGTGTCTGTGTAGCAGACAGTGAGCAAGAGTATGTGACAGAGAGGAATACGGAGTAGAGGAAATGAAGGTTACCCTGAGGCTGATGGGAAGGGGAAATGACTTAAATTCGAATTATTAATATTTATTCATGTGCTGTTGAATCATCACAGAGTGACGCAGAAGAGCTGATTCTTTGTTGTGTGTTTCTACAAGTAATATGTGTCTCTACTGAACTCTTGTACAGTTGTCTGTAAGAAGCCTTTTCTCATTATGTGAATCTGTGTTTCCTGAGTCTACTTCAGGACGTCCTTCTAGTAGAACATGTCTTCCTGTTCCAGCATCACTGCACTCAACATAAATAGCTCACCCAGAGTCCTGATCTCAATCATACAAAGTGATTATGGACTACATTATGTTATAAAGTATGTTAATATGTAAGAGATGATGGCTGAAATTTGATTTGGTGTCAGCAACTTCACCTGGTTCAAGAAGATGGAGCTGTGAAAGTATCTGAAGGAGAGATTTACAGCTTCAATGTAACATTATTGTGTGACCACTAATGATCAGGGTCATCAGTAGAGATTGATGTGACTGTTAAAGGTAAAGTTAGTAATAATTATTTTACTGAGTTCAATCTTTTCATCATTTACCTCTTTTCTTGGTAGTATGCCTTGCAAGGTAATGGAGACAGTGTTTTGTCTAAATGTTTATGTTTTAGGAAGTTTTAGGCTCAAACTTCTTTGACCTTTGTTGCATTACAGGTGAACATATTATTATGAGATATTATTTGGTGTCCTTCATATACTCAAGACATTAGTAGTCTTAATGCTTGTGAGCATGTCTTTGAATTGTGAACAAAGGACAAATCTACAGATTAACTTGTCTACAATAAGTCAAAAAGGAAGTTTTTTTTTTCATTTCTGTCAGATGGTTCATCAAAACACTCCAACAAACCAGAGACAGAAAACTGATAGAAGAGCAGAGTCACACCATAACACATCCAGTAAGGACAATGTGCCTTAAAATAGCACTTTATTTACTGCAGAAAGGTTTTTTTCATTTGAACACTTTTAGTACATTCTAATTAAAATAATAATTTCTTGATTTCATTCAAGGAATATTTAACAGCAGAGGATTTCTTCCAATATTATTGGTCATAACTGAAAATTAGTGTGTCAGCTAAAATGTAATTTAATTTTGAATAAATGTATTAATGTCTCTTGTCTTTTGTTTAAATGTGTTAAGGAAACACCAAATAGTCAAACAGCAATTTGTCTTCTGGTTCTAATTGTCAAGTAACCTTTGAGTGGAAATATTTTGAGTGATATTTTGTGTTCACTCAGTAAACAGCTGTGCTTTGTAATGAGGGCAGAAATGTATGTTTTGCTTGCTGCTTTTAATATAGATGAAGTTAAAAATGATGGTGAAACAAAGCAGGTTGAGTTTGTCAGAAAATAATATCATGAGCAGAAGAAGAAATAAATTAAGCTCAATCTCAGTATCACTCTCAACCGAGATTCCTCCTGCAACAGTTTAGCCTATCAAATCTAACTGTCAGGTACTAACCACATCTATGTGACTGCTTAGCAGCTGAACCCTTTGTCTTTAGCCATGCATTTAGAAAAATAATCTAAACATGAGAGAAAAAGAAAACAAACCTCGCAGCTTGTTTCTTGAGTCAGTGCTCAAACACTTTCGATGAACAGTTCTCAAAACAACCAGCAGCACACTCGTCTGTGCTGTAGAAAAAGAAGTGCTTGTACAGCAGTTGAAGAGAGGAGAGATAGATATCACGTGTTGCTGCTCCACACACATGACCAGGGACATTTACTAGAATGAACGATCTTCTATGATCTCATCTCAAAGCTGAAAGATTTTCATTAGTATTTCCTTTGATTATCAAACATAAGCCAACTTCCAAATTTGGTCTGCAGTAGCGGGTTGCCTTCCTAAATATTATGTATTGAGTTCAGTGCTGCATTGAAGAGCCTGATATCCACTTACGAGGACTGTTCTATCGAAATTTTAAACTAATATCCTCATATGTTGCTCTCATTTTTCTTAGAAACAAAAATCAGGTAAAAAAAACCCCAAAAATCAGGTAATTCTTTGTTTTTACATTCATCGGGTCCCAATATGCCCAAATATCAAAGAGAAATTAAAAATGCATGCTGCGGAAGAGTTTGGGTCTTAGGAGGTTAATGTTATTATTAGTGCTTGTAGAATTACCCTCTGAGGATGTACAATGCTTTCATGATTAAACCATGGTGCACATAGGAAAGTAAAATAGTAATGGCCTAAAGTGTGATACTTCAGAGGAGCCACAGTGTTACAGACAAATAATCCTGGTGGGGATGCTTCATGATCAGAGTGCCCTGGCTTGTGTTAGCCAGCAGCTTCCCAATCGGGGCAAGCCTCCAGTAACAGTCCCCAGCTTAAACAATCAATGCTACACAAGACTACCTAACTCAAAAATATGAGTGTCTGTGTCAGATGTTGGGGTACCAGAACACTTATGAGGAGTGGGAAGGAAGAAAATACACACACAAGGTTAAGGAAAAATAACTTAGGGTTCCAGTGGGCCCTTTGAGCCTTTCAGTGTTAACATATGGACGTTAAACTTCATACTTTCTGTCTGTGTGTTGTGCACTTACTGTTAGCGTGTAGTTTCTCATGTTTAGTGTCTAATTGTGGCACTGAAAGAGCCACTCGAGACATGATGAAAGTTAAATAAATTCCAGTATCTGCATTTGGTTGAATGTCTCGACTGAAGCACAAAGCAAAGGAAGAAATATTTTCTACACTGAGGAAATTGGTCAACAGGTTTCTACAACCTGTGTGTGTACAAAGCTGTAGACACACAGCTTTCTGCAACACAATTTCTTCATTTGGCCTCTTTATTACTTCTTTTTGTGTGATGTTTGCTTTAAGATTGTTTTCTCTTAAGCATCTAAAATTGATTTATGTCAAAGTAACACACACATGGATGCAAAGACCCAGCAGCACATTGCACTGTGAGATCAGTGATCAGTGTTATTTACTTCACGCATCTATGGTTTTAATCCTGTGTCTACATGAGATATTGATAAACTCAGGTAAACTATAAATTAATCACAAACACAGTTAAAATCAGAACATCTAAGGGCAGACAGATGAGGAGTACAGCATCTGAAAAACTGGAGTGCATGATGGGAACATCAGACATCTGTTTGCTTTGACATTACAACATCCAAACAGAGAAGTGTTTCACTCACTTTGCTTCTGCTGAAATCACACGTTGACTTTTATTTTGTCGTCTCTCTGCTGAAGCAGTCTGATCATTTGGTAAGAAAACACATTTGCAGTTTTGTTTGTTTATATCAGACTGTGATATTGTGTTTCTATTTTTAATAACAAATTACTTTTTAAAAGAATTTACATGTTCCTTATTCATCACTGGATTCATGTATTTTTTCATATTTTTCCAGGTGATGAGTTTTGTGACAGTCCAGTCTGTGAACATCATGACAGGCATCATGTTACTGAGTCTCCTCTTTATTCCAAGTGAGTCGACTCATTTCAGTCATTTACATTCAGTTAACTTTATATTGAAGATGTTGAGAGGACAGGAGAAAAAAATTGAGAGATTTCAACATTTTAATGATATACTCTGTTTGTTTGTTTTTTCCAGAGCCTTCGACTGCTTGTCCTGAGTATTCAGACCTCTTCATCACTGCACCAACAGAGATGGAAGCTCTGAGTGGATCATGTTTACAAATCCCATGTAGCTTTAGTGCTGCTGGACCAGTAAAGTTTGACATCAGAAGAGCTGTCTTTGGAGTGTGGATTAAAAATCACTCCAATGTTAATAAATTTCCAAACAATGAGATCTCCAACAGCAGTGGGACAGTTAACATCTATCCAATGAAGATTACAGGAAACCTGAAGGAGAAAAACTGCACCACTCTGTTTTCCAACTTAACCACAACTTATACAAACACATACTACTTCAGAATTATGAACTGGCCGTTCAGAGCAACAGCTGCTTGTGATCCTCTTAAAATAAAAATTAAAGGTAAGATACATTTCTTTTCATCAGTAGATGCAATTTTTATTGAAACAAAAATATAAAGTTAAATGCAGCCTTATTTTAACCAACAAAAAACAAATCCAACACAACAAAGTCCAATATAACAAAAATATGTTTCTGTAATTGCTTTGTGTTTAGATGATTCTTTGTGTTCTTTATTGTGGACAATAAAAGGATTTAGTCAAAAATAAAAAGGTTTTCATTTCAGCATAAATGTTGTTTAGAAAAGTTTATAAACACATACGAAACACAACCTGACTGCACAATGTTAACATACATAGACATATGGACTATAGTCTGTATTATGCAAATACCAAGACTTCATCAAAACTGCAAGAAACAGAAAGAGAAAAATAAACCCTAAAAGACATGAAACTGTGCAAAAAAAGTAAATAAGTAATTAACAATATTTAGAGGATAGATGACATAAACATATTGTAAAAAAAATTAAATAAAATATATTCCTTGAATGCAGCAAAAGTCCCACATTACTCTCTGTGTCTTGACTGTATTTCCTGTATTATCACAACACTAATCCAGAGCTCAAACATGTCTGCTACTTTCTGCAAATAATATAATCTGAATACATTTTA
>NW_005188465.1:0-4577 GCF_000239375.1 Pundamilia nyererei
GTCTAAACCAGGGGTGCCCAATCCCGGTCCTCGAGAGCTACCGTCCTGCAGCTTTTAGATGCATCCTTGTTCCCACACACCTGAATCAAATGAATGGCTTGTTATCAGGCCTTTGCCAAACATGATGGCATGCTGAAGAGATCAAACCATTTGATTCAGCTGTATTGGAGTAGGGATGCATCTAAAAGCTGCAGGATAGTAGCTCTCGAGGACCGGGATTGGGCACCCCTGGTCTAAACACATGCACTTAGTGGGGTTAGCCGTACGATAGACAGGTGACCTATCCAGGAGTATCCTACCTCGGTCGGTCAATCGATCGACAGACAAACAGTTTAGAAACAGCCATTATAATTCATCAGATAAGAATAAGACAAATCAACAACTGACGACTATTTAATAACGTGCTGAACACAGTCCTGAAGATTCAGTAAGCTACATCAGTGTCTACTGTTTACTGTCATAGCCAAGTGGTCAGTGGGATCCTCTATGCTGTTGCATGCCTACCTGCATGCCACAGGTAACAAAGCAAAACAGAAGGCCAGCCCACCGGCTGTCACACTCCCCCCTTAGAACAGGGTCTCACCCTGAGTCGACAAACACAATCATTTACATTATGAATTTGCAGCTAGAAGAACATGTAGAGATTAATGTCAGACATATGTACACCCACGCAACACCTTTCTGCATGCTCAAAGTCCTTCCATCTTCAGCACATCTCCAACCTCAGCGACCTTGGTACCTAGGAGCAATTTAAGAGGAAGGGAAACGATACTGGAGAGGACATACTTCAGAGCATATGAGGAGTGAAGCTGCTGGTTACAAAGGGGGCACGGCACAAAGCATCTGCCAAGACATTATCTTTGCCCTTAATGTGCTGGATGTCCAAAGTGTAAGGCTGCAAAAAGAGAGCCCACCGCATGGGCCTCTGATTCGGGTTCTGCAACGCGTGCAGGAAAGTGAGAGGGTTATGGTCAGAAATCCAAATATACTGTGAAATGCTGCAAGGCCAAAACTAATGCCAAAGCTTCCTTTTCAATGACTGAATAATTCAACTGATGGGAGTTGAACTTCTTGGAAAAGAAGAAGAAGGAAACATCATGCTTAAGATGTGGCCAAAAGAAGTAGCATAAGATGTAATTGTAAGTCTCTGTCACTGCCAAATGCCCGGACTTATCATGAGAACACTTCAAGACCTCGTCACGGAATTTAGTCGGAACCACAATCTGGACAACTGGACTTCCAACACAGTCCAACCCTTGTGGACTCGACTTATGGACTAGTACATCCTTCTGCAGAAAATAACCACAGGCCGCACTTCTAGCGTCATCACTAGGTTGCACCTTGTGAAACAGCTCAGTCAGCGAAGCATCAGCACGCTGCGCTTGAATTAGCTCTTGCTGGGAAACTGACAAATATTCAGGAATATTCAAATCTGGTTCAACCTGACACTCTTCTGCTTAAGTTACAGGCTTGGCATCGCTTTTAGCTGCAGCCCTTGTAACAGCACAAGCTGCAAAGTAAAAAAATCCCTGTTCACACTCATGCGACTCATTCAGAACTCTAGATTTAACAGGTAAAGAACTGTCAGCCGAGACTCGATTTCCAGCCAAATCATTTACCAAAATCACATGTACATCCTTAAGTAGCAAAGCAGGACGATCACCATTGCTGATATCATCATCCACAAAACTGCACGACAGCCTGACTTTATGCAATGGGGCACAGATAGTGGTTAAACCCATGCCTTGAACAAGCACACACTCACCAGTATCCGTGTCGTTTTAAAATGGCAACATGGAAGCTAAGATAAAAGAATCCTTCGTTCCTGTGTCACGCAAAATCTTTACAGGAACTTTATGAACATCACCTGGGAGTGATACAAACCCATCAGACACAAAATCCTCAAACCCTGAATATCTCTCTGATTTAGATTTAGTCAAAACTAGGGTTTCCTGAGAGACTCCTGAAATTTCCCGCGCAGGAATGGTAAGAGCCGCAGGCTTAACCTCTTTACCTGTGCGCGCCAAAACAAGGGACATTGTGTTTTCCAGTGTCCATTGGCATGGCAATAGTTGCAAGTGTGACCATAACTACTGGACATCACACCACAATTGGCCTTCGCAGGAACCGATGACATAAACTTGACCAAAAGCTTTAACAGGAGCACCAAGTGAAAAACTGTTCCTACCAAAATGCCCTTTATGTGCTAAAACATTCATCTGCCAGTTTAGCAGCATCAGAAATTATTGTCACTTCCCTTTTCAGCAATATAAGTGGCAACCTCATGAGGAACACAATCTTTAAACTGCTCCAATACCATCGACTCACATAAATCCTGAAAAGTTGTCACTCCCAGTGCCGAACACCATCTGTTGAAGTGTTTCGTTAATTCCCTCACGAACTCTATATGCGACTGCTCATCAGACTTCCTCCATGATCTGAAACATTGACGGTAAGCTTCTGGTACCAACCCATACGCTTTCAGAACTGCATCTTTAACAGTAGCAAAACCCTGACAATCAACTGCACTGAGTGCTGAATAAGCTTCCTGGGCCTTTCCAGTCAAAACAGACTGTAACATAATTACACAGTCAGCTTCTGACCATCCTCTCAATTTGGCAACACGTTGAAAAAGTGAGAAAAGGGCATCTGGCTCTCTTTCATCAAATTTACGCAAATTATGCACAATATCAAAAGTTTCAAGTCCTTGTGGAGAAGACTCTTCAGCCTCCACACCACCTGATAACTTGCCCATCTTGATTAGGTGTAGCCGATACTGCTCTAGCTCCATCTTTTCTAAAGAAGGCCTCACACAGTCTTTCTCCATGCTCAGCTTGTCTCTTTCCATTTGTAAGAGCAACAACTCCTTTTGCTGCTCAAAAGACAAAGCAACTGTAGTTGAAACCACACTGCAACAGAAATTTCATGAATGAATCTCAGAGAAACACTCCTGCAACCTAACAGGGAAAGCACTGATTTTTAACTTGTGCACAATCAACAATCAATATAGCTCATGCGCTCCAAAATTTATACAAAACAGCACATCAACACTAGCTCCACTAAACTTAAATCTAGAGAAAAGCTAAGAGCTAACATGACTGCCTCCACTTAATCTTCCTAAACAATGTGGCCTCCCCAAAACAATACACAGCAAACTCAGAACATCAAATCACCACAAATAACCAAACTCATCAGCAACTAACTCAACAATTGCCCGGGGCGATCGTGGCTCAAGAGTTGGCAGTTCGCCTTGTAATCGGAAGGTTGCCGGTTCAAGCCCCGGCTTGGACAGTCTCGGTCGTTGTGTCCTTGGGCAAGACGCTTCACCCGTTGCTTACTGGTGGTGGTCAGAGGGCCCGGTGGCGCCAGTGTCCGGCAGCCTCGCCTCTGTCAGTGCGCCCCAGGGTGGCTGTGGCTACAATGTAGCTGCCATCACCAGTGTGTGAATGTGTGGATATGTAAAGCGCTTTGGGGTCCTTAGGGACTAGTAAAGCGCTATATAAATACAGGCCATTTACCATTTACAAGGCAAAACACAACTAGATAAAGACATCTAAACAGATGAACTCAAACAGGACTAGCTGCAAACAGACCAGCTCACAATCAAACTTTAGAAAGCTCACCAACCAAGAGAACTGCGCAGACGAGCCCCCATTTGTCACAACCCGGCTCAAGGACGTGACAAACAAGTGGGAGATCACACACAGGCTTTTATAGGGTGTAAGATATGTTTAATGGAAATGAGATAAAGCAACTTAGGCGTGCTGCATCTATAATTGGGTCAGCTCCACCTACCTGCAAGAAACAGGTAACAGAAAACAAAACACAAGGGCCACAGATGCCAACAGACTCCATACACTCATCCACAAGGCCAGTAATGTTGTGAGGATGGAGCTGGACTCCGTTAGGGTGGTGTCTGAGAGGCAGATGTTGTCCAAGATAAAGACAATCATGGATAATACCCAGTGGCGGTCCTAGCCTCTTTGGCGCCCTGGGCGAACACTCCCGCTGCCCCCCCCCACACACACACACACACACACACACAGACAAAACATATTAAGGATTGTACATTAACATAAAGCTGTTGTACACACACACATATGAAAAGAGAGAGTATGCGTAGTATACAAACAGCCATCATAATTCATCACACAATGAGAACAGGACGAATCAACAACTGACAATTAATATTAAAACCTGTAACATGTTGTTTGGAGTTTAGTCTGTTACTGTTGCTATTTTTACCATTTCTTCTTGGAGCGACTGTAACACATCATTTCCTCAGGGATTAATAAAGTATTCTGATTGGATCAGGATGACCTGCCATTATCCAATCACACATCTGCTTACCTGCATCTGTCGCTAGTTTCTCCTCTTTTCTCTTTTTTCTAAACTGAGCACCTGATGGCTTTGAACTTTTCTTGTCTATCTTACATTGGTTTTAATTTTGCACATGGCTGTAGCTCAGGTGGCAGAGCAGGTCAGCCACAAATCAGAAGGTCGGTGGTTCGATATGTTCAAGAGGGCCCGGTGGCGCCAGTGTCCGGCAGCCTCGCCTCTGTCAGTGCGCCCCAGGG
>NW_005188465.1:6808-9780 GCF_000239375.1 Pundamilia nyererei
AGTATGCGCTGGCTGACGTCGTGGCAGCATGATGCCGCCCCCCACCACGATGCCGCCCCGGGCAACCGCCCGTGTCGCCCGTAAACTGCTACTGATAATACCTCCCACCCACTCAATGACACGCTGGCTATCACAGCAGCAGTGGGAGAGGGAGATTACCAGATAAACATAAACACGCAGCATCTAACACACTGGGAACACTGCAATAGTTACAGCCTTTTCACACACGCTCTTTTCTACTCTGGAATATTCTCGTCAATTTTCTTGCTATTTATTTGTAATCCCCTCTGCTAATCCTTGGTATTTATAACTGAGTGATCTGCATACGTTAGTGCTATTTCTTAAATGTGTAAAATCTGTAGCATATTGTATTATTTGGAGTTTAGTCTGTTACTGTTTTTACCATTTCTTCCTGGAACAACTATAACCCGCAAAGTTTCCTCAGGGATTAATAAAGTATTCTGACTCTGATTGTTTCAGGATGACCTGCCATTATCCAATCACACATCTGCTTACCTGCATCTTTGGTACCTGATGGCTTTGAACTTTTCTTGTCCATCTTCCATTGGTTTTAATTTTGCACTCCAGTATGAATTTCTAAGCAGCAGATCAGAGATCATCCCCCTACTCTCTGAGAATGCTACTCAGGGCCATTGATCAGTGATCATGTGGAGGGTGTGGAGGAAAGAGAGCACGGACGGGACTCTCTCTCTTTAGCCTTCAGCCATGAACATAGACAAGGCAGTTCATATGGTTCATCTTCATTTACACACAGCGGACCTCCATCTTTCCGGCGCCGTAGGAAAGCCCATAGCAAACACCGTGATGACGTCACGTACCTCAACGTCTCGACCAAAGTTACCCCGTCACCACGAGTAAGGGCGCCAGCAGATATAGTAATTTCACTTGAAAATAGAAAGCAGGTTAATGAGAAAGAGAGAAAATTCAGATCGATCAGTGAGAGTGATGCTTTTAAATAAGTCGTCAGCTGACGTTTCCTCTGCACAGTGAAGCTCCTCCCCTTTAGGTTGAACGGTTTATTACAGCGCAGATTCTCCACTCCGAGATCTCACTGTGATTGGATAGTGAAGCAGCAGGTGTGGCAGGTACAGCAAACTGAGTTTCCGGTAGGGCATTTCGCACCTGTGTTAAACACAGTCGGTGTTTCCCTGCACTGGTTAGATAGAGGCGAGCTCTTTCCAGAGTTTGAGGATCCGGACTCGGAGCTGAAGTTGTCCGGCAGAAGCAGCAACAAGCGCAGATGGCAGCGAGTGGACCGGCAGGTGAGTCGGTGGGCTTTATTTTACCTGCGGATACCGACAGCGTCAGGATCCGGAGTTTCTCGCTGAGGGAGAACCTGTTAGACCAGTGTTGTGCCAGAAACTGATTTCCAGTGTTTCCGTGTGTTTTAATGCGTAACGTCTTTATTTTATATTGGTAAAGAGACGTTAGTGGACAAGATTTACAAAGCGGTTATACATAAAACTACCAAGTAACTTTATAATTAGTGTACCTACATTATAACCAATCCGGTCCTTTTTGGTCACTTAAACTATTGTTGTATTTCTCTGCTGTCCTCTTGCCCAGTTTCCTCCCAAAAACACATTTTTAATGCAATTTTAATTTTTTTACTAGATAAATAAAGGATATATAAAAGTCACAGAACAAATATGTAGTTTTTACCAGATCATCAGTAAGAACTCTTTCATTTATCTGTGTGTCTGAATAGTGGGGGCAAGGAGAAACAGTAAGGACGAACCTGTGAGCTGTAAGTCCAGATGTTTGTATAAACACACACAGCTGTCGCTGAACCTGAGATAAAGAGTCAGTTTAGGGAATCAAACAGTGAGCTGACATGTGTGTCTGTGTTCAGTGAGGCTGGTTCTGGTTGGGAAGACTGGAGTAGGGAAGAGCTCCAGTGGAAACACCATCCTGGGAAAGGACGTCTTCAGAGCAGCAACTGGTTCTGCCTCAGGTAACACACACACACACACACACACACACACACACACACACACACACACACACACACACACACAATAATATGAAGGTCTCTGTCTGCACAACCGAAACAAGGACTAAGAAACAGAAGGTCGCAGGCAAAGGTGCAAGAACAGTTTTAAATCAAGATCAAATCTAAAGAAAGTAGAAGTGCTGCCTCCTAGTAGCTGTACCTGTGGAAATACTAGGTTATTTTCAGAAAAGTTCCCCTTTGACCTTGAGTTCAAGGTCAGAGAGATTCAAATAGGTCCAAGATCACAAAAAGCTTATGCTGGCTTGCTCTGGAGTTATCACATTCACAAACCTGGGCATTCACACCACCCGCCTCCACCTGTGGCCAGGCCTCTGGGATGGATGAGACTCTGCCTGAGGGCCTTAAGGCTCTGGATTTCCTGGTTGAAATGCGTCTGTAACTTCTGGAAGTTGTGGGTGATGCCTCTGGACCAGAAGATTGGGTGGTGGTCCCCCCGTTCAAGAGCAGGGATCAGTGATTCTTGGTCCACACTGTTCATTCCTGGTTGGAGTAAAGTTAGAAGACTTTAAGTAAGGCATTACTGACAGTTCAACAGTTGGAGGCTTTACCAGTGCATAGAGCTGAGCACGGAAGCTGGTCTGTCTGCATTCCTGTCCTCACCTGTGGCAATGAGCTATGGGCAGATACAAGCTGCAGATAAGGACTAAAGATGGCACGATTTCACTTTTTTATGTCCGATACAATATCATAAATCTGGATATCAGCCGATACGATATAAATCCGATATAGCGTTTTTTATAATCAATCAAACTGTTTGTATAAGTTCAGTTCATTTTTATTTCAAACATTTCAAACATGTGCCTTCACAATCATTACAAAATATCGTTCCATTATTTGTTTGAAAAGGAGTAGGCTGAAGTATTTACTTATTTGTCCCTACCCCCTCAAGTTTTACCTCTCATTCATTTAATTTTTTTTGTCTTAAATTAAACAAACA
>NW_005188465.1:10018-12227 GCF_000239375.1 Pundamilia nyererei
GGACGGTGGGAGGAAGCCGGAGTACCCGGAGAGAACCCACGCAAACACGGGGAGAACATGCAAACTCCACACAGAAAGACCCCGGCCTGATGTTGGAATTGAACTCAGGACCTTCTTGCTGTGCGGCAACAGTGCTAACCACCGTGCCACCGTGCTGCCCCTAAAACATAACATACATAAATCAAAAACAAGAAATTAGCAAGCCCCACCACAGTATAGTTTCTTTCTTTCATATGAAAAATACAGAATGTGTATATTTGCAGATACACAAGTTATGGAAAAACAACAAATTCATACTCAAGTTTAAATAAACAAACAAACACTAAAGCTATCCTGTTACACCTGTATGTAAAAAACACACTGCACCCAAAATATTTCATAGTTCAGCAAAACTGATCAATCTAATAAACTTAAACCTGCTCCATCCTCCCCATTCTGGTGTTTTAAAGAGTACTTAGCTGAAATATTAAGCAACCTAACTAATAGGGTTGCAAAACCCCCCTCCCCCCCAAAAATGACCGAACCACCCCCACCCTCCACCTCGTGATGCTTAACTGATGAAATCAACTTTAATTTAATGCACGTTTAAAAAAGAAAATGCACAGAAATAAATTATTTTTCAAGAATAATTAAATAGATTCAACATCTTTCTTCAGCAGAACTGCACAGATGGAAAAAGTACTCTAGCTTACTAGGGTATATTAGACTCAACAGTTACTACAGTAATGGACTTCTATACATTTTGCATCAGATTAAAACTCTGGGTGTCAGATTCAGATAATTAATTAAAAGCTCGACATTTTAAATGAGAATAAGAAAGAAAAGTATGTCTTTGTGCCCCCTTTTCCCTGTTCATGCCCTATCGGCCCCCCTGGCTAAACTTGCTAGATCCGCCCCTGCACAGTTACCAGCGTCAGCTGTAGAAAAAGATCCTGGTGTAGAAAGTAATAATAAATACATTCTAACAACAGCTGATCAAGCTTAAACATGCTGCTGTTGTTCAGCTGCTGGTTTCCTCTTTCTGCTGCAAAGTGAACAATAAACAAACGAGAGACGATCAGCTGATCACTGATCAGTTTCATGATTGAAGTAGGGGCGATTCTAGGATCAGAGCTGTGGGGGTTCTGAGCACCCAGAGAGCTGCCCAGCCAGGCAAGATAAACTTTACGCGTCACGATGAGACGTCGTCCCTGTCTCTGTCAGTCCCTGCGTCCTTAAATGTTGTCCCGAGTTGTCTCTGAATGTCTCCTCGGTGCATTTAAACCCCTGCTCCTCCCTGTCCTCACCGTCTGTTGTCTTCGTCTCTGTTATCAGTCATCATAATTTTACCATCTCTGTGCAAGTCTGCAAATTTCTTTATTAAATCATAAGATTCTTAAATTCATCAGGTCTCTCTGCCTGGGTCCTCGTCACAAAACATGACATCACTGTTTTGTACATTTTAACACAATTTAATCCCACATTTGTGAAAGAAAAGAAAAACACTTTTTTTAAAGTCTGTAACAAAACCATCAAATCTGATCAAGGTTATTTAAATGCTGCAAACGAAGAATGGATTGGAATAAAAATACATATCCTAACCTTCATTACTGGGAGAATAATGAATGATGCTCACAGTGAGTGAAAAGTAAACTGAGAGCATTTTTTGGACAGAGATTCACTTTTAATGTGTGTGTGTAATATAATACAGATACATAAAAACACTCCCGAAACAGAAGAAATTATTACAAAATATTAATAAAAACTATAAAACTGGAGGCAACTTTGCCTGTGGTAGAATGCATGAAAACATCTTTACTGCAGATGCTAATTTTGTGTTGTCAGATTTATGAGTTTCATGCTTTCATGGTGGTGCTTGGGAGAGCTTGACCTTTTATCAGGTGGTCCACACTGTAAAAAGTTTGGTTCTTCCTGACCTTTCTCCTCACGTTCCCTCTTTGGACTCACAATCACACACAAATAGATTCAATTAGATGAAAAATTACATTAATATGAAAAAAATTCTATTAAGATCAATAACAAAAAGTCCTCTCAGTTTACGTTCAACCAAAAGGCAAATAACAAACCACACGAACATCTGATAAAAGATAGAAACACTGATCCAACGTTATTCCTGCTGACGTGGCTCCTTTCTTTGGAAAATCTTCCTTATATCCATTATGAACCTGGCTGTCTGTACACACACACACACACACACACACACACACAC
>NW_005188465.1:13373-15508 GCF_000239375.1 Pundamilia nyererei
AGTCTAACTGATCTGTTTCCTCCTCAGTGACGGCTGAGTGCTCCAAGCAGCAGGAGAAGCTGTTCCAGAGGACCATCTCTGTGGTGGACACTCCCGGCCTCTTCGACACCACGATGTCTGAAGACGCCGTGAAGAGGGAGATCTCCAAATGCATCAACATGTCGGCCCCGGGGCCCCACGCCATCCTGCTGGTCATCAGGGTGGGACCCTTCTCTGCAGAGGAACGAGACGCCGTGAAGAAGGTGGAGGAGATCTTTGGAGAGGGTGCCTGGAGGTACACCATGATCCTCTTCACCCACGGAGACAAAGTCAAAGCAGAATTTGATCGCATGTTGAAGACAGCAGGGACTGAGCTGCAGGAGGTCCTGAGGAAGGCTGGAAACAGATACCACGTCTTCAACAATCTCAGAGCCAACGACCGTGGTCAAGTCCTGGATCTGCTGAAGAAGGTCGACAAGATGGTGGCCGACAACGGAGGAGAGTTTTATTCCAACGACACCTACCTGCAGGTGGAGGAGAGGCTGAAACAGAGAGAGTCAGAGCTCAGAGAGTTCTACGAGAAGAAGCTGAAGGAGGAAATCAAAGCAGTGGAATTAAAGTACGTGAAGAAGCTGGAGGAGGCTCAGGAGGAGAAACAGCAGGTGGAGAAGGAACGGCAGTCTGAACGGGAGGAGGTGCAGCGATATTATCGGGCTTTAGCAAGCGGAGTTCGTCAGTTTGTGGAGCAGGTGGCCCAAGATGCCTCCTCTGATAAAATCCTTAAAAGGTTCCACGAGAAGCTGAGGCTGAACTGAGCTGCTCACACTTCCTCAGCAGACTGAAGGTTCACTCTCATCCTTCATCTGTTCTGTTTAATCCATAGTGCATCCAGGTCATGTGATCATTGTGGAAGCCCATGAGTGGACAGACTGACATCAGACTCCAGCAGCCAGCAGCCTGTTTTGTGTACATGTTTATGCATCTTCTCTTGTTCTTTTTCTATGTGTGATGAAAATGAACCCTCTGTTCACTTTAATGTTACACTGAGTGAGGAGCTGTAAAGAAACAGGAAGTTTATGAATCCCACGGAAACCGTGATCAACCTCGATCTTAATGACAGACTTTCAGCTGTTCATGTGCAGATGGAGAAATGATGCCATGCTCTGAATCTGTGCTAGTTTAACGTGTGGCCAAAGTGCATCGTGACCAGTGTCTCATAAGGAAATGTAGCATCTATGAACGCATCTTCATGTTTGTCTCATGATTTTGATGTATTTTGTGTAACCTGGAGAAAGTGCTTTTATATACCATACTTCACTGTCAAAGTTTGTTTAATGTCACTTTTTATTACTGACAAAATAAAAAGATGAAATTTTTTTTTCATCCCTCATATTTTGGCTGCGTTCACGCTGCAGGTGAAAGACTTTTCTGACCCTATGTGACCCATCTATCCGATCATGACAGCGTGAACGGCACAAATCTGATATTTTCAAATCCGACCTGGGTCACTTTCGTATGTGGTCCTGAATCCGATACATCTCCGATGTTTTAGAAAGCGACTGCTGTTTTATTTAATGCAACTTGCGGTCAAGTCGCATTAAATCTGTCTTTTAGGTTACTGACACAAGACAGACGCCGATTATTAGCAGCGGAGAAGACATCGCGAACGCTTCCTGGCCATCCAGTGTAGATGTCAGTGAAACTGTTGGGAAGACAACGTTGGAGAAACTTGAACATTTTATTTGTACTGTATAATCTGCAGATTCTGACAGAAATCTGCAGCTAGAAGCAGCGCTTCTCTAAAAAAGCAATAAGGATCATTATTAGGCCAAATGTAAATAACAAAAAACTTTATAACTTAAAGCTAAAATTGGGAAACGTAAAGTCCGAAGTCTTTATATTAAGGCCATCAGTCAAACCTTGTTTGGTCTGGGTCTAAACAGAGCGCGTTGTGTGACGTCTTCTTTTCAATTCAATTCAATTTTATTTATATAGCGCCAAATCACAGCAACAGTCACCTCAAGGCGCTTTATATTGTACAGTAGACCCTACAATAATACATACAGAGAAAAACCCAACAATCATATGACCCCCTATGAGCAGCACTTTGGTGACAGTGGGAAGGAAAAACTCCCTTTTAACAGGAAGAAACCTCC